>NC_091203.1:4113024-4413024 GCF_040958095.1 Procambarus clarkii | reverse complement strand
CTGAGACAAGACATACAGGAGACAAGCTGAGGCAAGACATACAGAAGATGAGCCGAGGCAAGACATACAGGAGACTAGCTGAGGCAAGACATACAGGATACAAGCTCATGTATTAACCCTAACTTCTCTACTGCTCTACCTTTACTCTCCACTCAATTCCCCAGCTTATCACTGCTTACAGCTCAGTATGACCCCCCTCACTGAGTTGCCGCTGAAATATTAAATGAGGTGGAAACAACAAGAATAGGGATAATTAATGTAAAACTAATAATTAAAAACTCATTAAAAATTGCCACCATTTGAATGTGTCTAAATTACTGCTTCCCGAGGAAGGAAGGGATTCAATAATCATGAACTCAAGGGCAATAGAATTTTGGTAACTAAATCTTGAGAATTAATACTGTAATCTTTACTTTACTGATTGAGGACTCTAGGACAACTCTAATATCAATAAAATGGAGGAGAATCCAGGGGAATTTCTAGCACAGCAATTGAAAACTACAATTAAAAATGAGTAACACAGCATTAAATAAAAGAGGACAGATAACTAAAGACAAAATAAATTAAATTGTTTTATTTATCACTCGTAATGAAATTAAATTGAAAAATATATCCTACTTTACTAAGACATCCTACGAGGCAATTGGAGAATGGTGTGTAATTTACTTGACGTACCAAACTCAGACAGACATTACCTTAATTTTGCAAAATCAGCCAAGATGTCGAATGGCTTGCCCTACAGGTCAAGAGACCTATAGGCAAGACATACAGAAGACGAGCTGGGGTACAGGTCAAGAGACCTGTACCCCAGTAAGCCCCAAGACACACTGACTTCAATATTTTCTAAAACTCTTACCAGTGGAACAGGCTCCACCCACCTAGTTCCTAGGCCCAATTAACTCCGCCTATCCAAGCCTATGGCCAATGGATTTAAGCACAACTGGGTGCTCTGGAAGTTTGGCCAATGGCATGAACAGGCCCTACCCTGGGGGACTCCGCCTCCACAGGCCTCCATGGTTTCAATTAATCAAGTACAAGGCTAGTAATAGGCATGTTCTTAAGACTCTGTTTTCCTTGACAGAAGTCTCCACAAGTTTCCACGCCTAAGTGTCCGGACCTGGCGCCAGAGAGTCCTAAACGCTGCCTGTAGGCCGAGTTTTATGACACCAAGGCGAAATCTGAGACTACGATTATATGGCTCTTAGTGGACTGCTCCTCGAATTGGTCAATGGTTATGGCGAAAGCAGGGGAAATAGGGGAACGAGTGCGGGGTAGAGAGGGAAAATTGAGTGGGATAAATGGAGTGGCAAACAGAGAGGGCCAAGAGAGAACCTCTTGACTCTGGGATATGATCAATGAGGGTGGACTGTGACAAACGGAAGGGATGACCAAATGGAGGGGAAGATGAACGACGGCAAGGGAAGGAGAGAACGGGGAGGGGGAGAAAGGGATGAAAAGGAAGAGGGGAGAGCCATGGTCTGTACAGATCATTTCAACTCCCCCCTCTCTGGAAATTAAGAACTTTTTGTGTGTAAATCATTTAAAGCACAACATTTCTTATCCTGCCCTACCATAACCATTAACTCAAGAAAAATTAAAACATTTTAACTCAACAATAAATGACCCAATGCCTCAAAAACAAAAAAAACAAATGATCTAATCCTAACTAATTCCAATACAATCTCCAAACACACAAATGGCACACCCAAAAGGTTTGCCCCAACATGTATGACAAACATAACATGAAAACAAAACAACAGCAGTAATACATAAAAACATAAGGACAGAGACCGTCCCTATAATCCTGGCTGTCCAACCTGGATGCAGCCCCATATCCCTTCCAACTACCTGGAAGACAAAACATCCTATACCTATCCTGATATAGCAACACAAACTGTAAAAATCCATACCTAACAACTTACAACTAGCTAAAATCATCGGATAGCCCTCAGCTATCAAAGTATTCCTCCTGGAATAAAAATCAAAAACATCACAACACATAAAATAGAAACATTAAAAATAAACAGTGTCATTAAAAAAAATTCAGAGGAAAAAAAATTATTAAAATAGAGGAACACTACCTCTCAGGGACCTATTGTTCCACTCCACACCTGTAGGCAAGATATACAGGAGGCATGCTGAGGCAAGACATACAGGAGACGAGCTGAGACAAGACATACAGGACTCAAGCTAGTACAAGACATACAGGAGACGAACCGAGGCAAGTCATACAAGAGACGAGCTGAGACAAGACATACAAGAGACAAGCAGAGACAGGACATATATGAGACAAGTGGAGACAAGACATACAGGAGACGAGCCAAGGCAAGACATACAGGAGACAAGCTGAGACAAGACTCACAGGAGACGAGCTGAGACAAGATGTTCAAGAGACAAACTGATCCAAGAGATACAGGAGGCGAGCTGAGGTAATACATACAGGAGACGAGCTGAGGCAAGACTGTTATGACCACACATACACCAGTATGATCATGCTGTGACTGGTGCATGATGAGTTCATACTGTATAGTGATATCCACGCCGATTAGCCTAGTATTGTGGGGAAATTTTGACTCAAATATATTAATCAAAATAATCATATTTTCGATAGCTGTGAAGGACCACCCCTTTTTGTGAAAAAGGGGAAAACTGAAATGAGCATATGTATTGAAATTAAATCCATGAACTGGTGACTATGGATTTTAAGACTGGATATCTATAAAAATGGAAATGTTCGTTTGTTTAAAATCGCTAATCTCCGAAATTTCTTCACCGATTGCATTGAAAATTTCACACAATGTTCCACTTGCATTCGAGCTGGTTTTTATATACATACAATATAGATATCACGTCTGTAACAGGAGAAAAACATGCTTTTTTAAAAACTATTTTTCGTGTAATTTTCATGTGAGGAAATCTTCGAAACCTCTTTACCGATTGTTTGGAAATTTTGACACAACGTTGCATTCGAGTAGGCGCATGTTTTTATATATCTACTATATCCATGCCTCTCCTATGACAGGAAAAAAAAACATTCTTTTTTTGAAAAACAGCGCCATCTGTTGGATGTAAGCGCAACTCATGCTGTAATCTTTAAAAGTTCTTCACTGATTGTTTTGAAAATTTGACACAACGTTCCATGCGAATATGTGAGTGTTTTTATATACCTGGTATTTAGATGCCACACCTGTGACAGGTAACAGAATGTTTTTTTTTAAACACCGCCATCTGTTGCACATAATAGCAACACACACTATTCTAAATATATTACAATTACATTTTATTATTTCCAATTGCATTGATAAATTGAATTTCCATAGATTTTGATTGACTTTCATTTTGATTGAATTATTTTGGGTGACATTGCACTGGAATTGATCTGTGTTTTTTACCATACCATTCATTTTATGAATATAACTATAGATTTATTAATGTTATTAATGTTATTTTCAAGTGAGGGAAATCTTTGTAACCTCTTTACTGATTGCTTAGAAATTTTGACACAATGTTGCATTCGAACAGGCACAAGATTTTATATACCTACTATATACACGCGTTACCAGTGACAGAAAAAAAACAGGCTTTTATTTTAAAAACAGCGCCATCTGTTAGACATAAGAGCACACACGCTGTAATCTTCAAAAGATCTTCACCAATTGCTTTGAAATTTTGACAATGTTCCTTCTGAATACGTGCATGTTTTTATATACCTAAAAAATAGATGCTACACCTGTGACTGGTAAAAACATGCATTTTTTTAAAAACTGCATCATCTGCTGCACGTAATAGCAACATACGCTTTACTAAATATGTTACGATTCCATTTAAATGTTTCCGATTGAATAGAAAAATTGAATTTTCATTGATTTTTATTTATTTTCACTTTGATTTAATTATTTTATGTGAAATTGCATTGGAATTTAGCTGTGTCGTTTAACATACCATTCATTTTGTAAGTATTTAGATCCCACCCCTGTGACAGGGAAAAACATCCTTTTTTCCAAGAAACAGTGCCATCTGTTGCACGTAAGGGCAATACACACTGTACAAATTATGTTACGATTCTATTTCAATGTTTCCTATGGCGTTGAGAAAATAAATTATCATAGATTTCGTTTGTTTTCATTTTGATTTAATTATTTTGTGTGACATTGCATTGGAATTGAGCAGTGTTGTTTACCATACCATTCATTTTTTGAGTAAAGTTTATTTTTTTATTTTTTATTGTTTTTCATTTCCGTTTTTATCTGTTTTTCTTCTATTTCAGTGATGGGAACATCCGATCTTTTCATGTTCACAATTTTCTGATGGGAGCATCAGATCATTTGGGAATGCATTGGATGAGAGAGTGGGGGTAATGGTGGGGAGGACGAGGGGACGGGAGTGGGGAATACGAGGGGACAGGGGAGGGGGGTAATGGTGGGGAGGACGAGGGGACAGGGGAGTTGGGGATGGTGGGGGACGAGGGGACAAGGGATGGGAGAATGGTGCGGAGGACAAGGAGACAGGGGAGTAGGGGATGGTGGGAAGGACGAGGGGATGGGAGAGGGGAGGAATTGTAGGGAGAACGAGGGGATGGGGAGTGGGAGATCATGGGGATGACAAACAGTCGGGAGAGGGGGAAATGGTGGGGAGGATGAGGGGACGGAGGAGTGGGGAATGGTTGTGAGGATGAGGGAAAGGGGGAGTGCGGAATGGTTGGGAGGATGAGGGGACGGTGGAGGGTGGGAATGGTGGGGAGGAATGAGATACAGGAGAAGGTTGCTGTGGGTAAGTAATGCACATGCATTGCTTAGTCACAGCAATGCTTGGCCGGGTACAGCTAGTTATAATTAAATTAAGAGTTAATCTCACTCGCACAAAATGGGGGGGGGGTGGGTACAGGCGCTAAGAAACTATTTCATTACTAGCACAATCATCTGATGCTGGTTCTTCATCAGAGTAAATCATAGATATGAGATGATATTATTATACAAAGAAATAAATATGAATTAACTTCCTTACGGCATTAAGATATGGAGAATGTCTTAAATATTGAATGGCTAATAAATGGTTATTAAATGAAAATGATCATATTTGGAAGATCAATAATGCACTAATAGTACTACAAAATAATTTAAACAGCTTAGCTGTAAGTTCGAGATAGAAGTGCGCATCAAATAGACGCTTGACTATGCTTGTCTAGACATGCAGTCCTGAATCACGCGTGGAAGAAAGGCATATCATCCCTCGTGTTGCTCTTTCACAAGCTGAAATTACAATCGATTTGTAATGACTGCCTTCCTCGAGATTAACATTTCTCTATATCTAAATAAATTGGGGAGCATAGTCTTGAATGGAGCTCACTTTTTGTTTAGAGGAGGCCCCACATCATAACGACGAGCAAGTTTGCACGTTTGACGTTTGTCATAAAGAGATCTCTATAAGTAAAAAACTATGCAACTTAACCGTTAAAATATGTAAACTCTGTGCACCACCTGGTAGGTAAGACAGCCGCTCTCGCCTGCCTTAAGTCAAGTCAGGAATGGCGCTCCTCTCCTCCCTTTTCCCAATCTCGTTCACGGATGCACAAAGGCACGTTGTAGTAAAACAGAGAACTCTTCTCTTAATGATTACTCTATTTCATGAGACAATAC
The DNA here is from genome assembly GCF_040958095.1 of Procambarus clarkii. Classification (NCBI taxonomy): domain Eukaryota; kingdom Metazoa; phylum Arthropoda; class Malacostraca; order Decapoda; family Cambaridae; genus Procambarus; species Procambarus clarkii. The sequence continues at coordinate 4,407,388 of NC_091203.1, read as the reverse complement.
GGCTGGGTTTGATAATATAAGGAGGTGATGTTATATATATATTCTCGTCATATAATAATTAATATGAACTCAGTTCATATTAACGAGAAGTGGAGGTAGAATTTCATTCCTCCAAGTTAACTCTGGGATAACAGAGATTACTGTTATCTTGTGATCATCAGCTAATGACTCGAACTGATGTGATCACTGGTTTACATAGAATCAGTCAATAATTCGTAGCAAAGAATATTGATATGTCGTGAGAATACAATTTAATTCTCTGGTATGTAGATATTATCTTTCCCTATTCTAAGTAATTGGACGCACCCATGCCCATGGTGTGCAAATATTCGGTAAAATAATTTGCACAGCAGGAAAAGTATTAATATTAATCTGCAAGATAGTAATATATATTTCCAACATAACTCTGGGGGAAGAGATCTCGGGTCACAGTTCAGGTCTTAGTACTCACGTACCTGTCTCTCTACCCTGAAGTTATATTCATGGGTTAGTATGTTAGTACGTTAGTATGCACATAACGGACGTCCCGAATCTGTACAACAGATATGACTAAGTCATTATGGGGACATAAATTAAATATTGAAATTATTGAATGATTAAATCATCTATAATCAAGAACTTTCTACAGCCTACATTAGACTCAATGACTAAGGTCACTATGACATGTAATAGTTGAATTATGTAGTCACTGAATGGTTATCTTGAGATGATTTCGGGGCTTTAGTGTCCCCGCGACCCGGTCCTCGACCAGGCCTCCACCCCCAGGAAGCAGCCATGACAGCTGACTAACACCCAGGTACCTATTTTCCTGCTAGGTAACAGGGGCATAGGGTGAAAGAAACTCTGCCCATTGTTTCTCACTGGTGCCTGGGATCAAACCCGGGACCACAGGATAACAAGTCCAGCGTGCTGTCCGCTCGGCCGACCGGCTCCCTTGGTTCTGGTTCTGCAAAATCAGAAATATTCTCAAGAACTGATTACTATGATCTGTAATGAAACAATAATAATGCTGTATAAATTGTAATCTACATTATTATACATTAATTAAAGAATGAAAATATTAATTATTAAGTCATTAAAGATTAAAGAGACTTCGATACTACAGTTAGGTTACTGTCTAGGGTCATTGTGACTTGTAACTGTTGAGTTACTGGACATTAACCCATCACTGTATCATCATGATCGCCTTACTGATGTCAGCCGTATAGGCGAAAATGTTGGAGCGAAATTGTAACAAAACATCTTGTAGTCATTGGTTTAGACTAGATCCAGTTTGTAGACAATCATTTAATGACACGCTGTCTGCCTTTATTTTGGCACTGCAGTAGAACACAATTCTAATCGGTATCGTCACTGAATCTTTCATGACAGCATGATGTGGTATATAATGGCCTAATTTATGGTTGTCTTGGTCAACAACTTCTATAAATTTGTAAGCATGTATCAAATTTGTAAGCTGTATCAATTCATGATACAGCTGTAATTTGTCAGGCTGCTTCTGTAGCCTAACTAACTGTGATTTTAATTGAGTTGATGCCAAAAAAATAATTTTCAGGAAGCTGGGGGTGGTTCAGCTTCCACAGCAACTTAACCCAATACTGGATATCTTTATAGATAACCATATCAAGATATTGCTGGTAAGCCCATGTGTCGTCTAGACTAGGTTGGTCAGGGACTATACCCAAGGTGTCTAAATCCCATAATTTGTGTACTGGGGGATTAGACTCGTCATCCTCGGCTACGTCTCTGATTTGCAGCGGATACTGTTCTAAGTCTAGTCACACCACTATTGAATTATTTTGTTGATTACTAGTAGATTTAGATTTTTGTTGGATCAGCACCGGTCCTGTGAGTAATTTCACGCCAGCTGACCGCAACAAATTCATACCTCGATGCCTGGTGCATCCGGTAATAAATCTATAGTAATAGTCAGCTCCAATGAGAATACCTACGTTGCTGAAACAATCTGAATTTATAAATATTATATTTTATAATCCACTAGCCTAACACCGCTGCGTTTAAGAAGTTTGTGTGACCAAGACCTGTAACATGTAGATCAGAGGGGATCTTTCAACCACTATGGCTTGTATTTGGCTGCTGTAGCCTCTTAGATGTCCCAAGAATTTGACAACTTGGTAGTCACGAGGTCCACTGTTTGTTAAGAATCCAGAAATATTTAAATTCACTCGATTAGCATTTTCAGTTTTAACTGATCAACTAGATGTTGAAAAATGAAGGTCTTCTGTGAACCTTAGTCAAAGAGACCAAGAGTGGAAATCCTAGACTCCTTGGCGATTAATTTTAATTGAGCTGTAGGTAATGTAGTTGTGTTATACGACTCTGTTGTAAGTACACTTATGTCCTGATGTACTTTACAATACTGTACAGATGAACATTTAGTGGAATTTTTATGAGAATTCGTTAATCTTGATTGATCACTACCAGACAAGGTATAATGATGTCTACCTTTGTTTCACTTGTTGCACACATGTAAGGTGACAGTACAGTCATTAGGATCATGGGGACCCATGCATTTGGTGCATTTGTGTAGTTCTTGGAGACGATGACTCCTAGAACTACGGTCTGAGTAGGTACTACAATTGTAAGTGAGGTGTTCATTATTACAGAACACACACTTCTTCATCGTAGAAAGAGTTTTAGAAGTTACACTCACTACTGGGGTTTTTGTATATGTACCCACATTACCAGATTTCCATTTAGGTGATGATTTAGTTAAGTTTGATTTTACTACAGTAGTTGTAGCATTTTGGGGTTAACAATGAGAAATAGTAGAACGGTTTGAAGCACCTTTCCCAACCTTGATTGGCTCTTTGTCTCTCGACTAAGGAATGTAAACCTTCAGTGATCTCAGTCATAGTCAGAGAGGTTTTGTTGTTCAAAGTACACAGTTTGTCCAAAGTTTCTCCTTGGTAATTTACGTCTTATGACTACTCGTGTCATCCATTCAGCAGTCTGAAGTTTGACTTTGAGGCTTAACCCTTCAATTGCGCATCGCATCATATGATGCTTTGACCAACTTGCAGTAAATTGTGCAGCGCATCATGTGATGCTTTGGAGTACTACGCAAGATTTAAACGGCCCGCGGATTCACGGGGTTCACCACACCTTCATCAGGGCTCTTGTTGTTGGAAATTTCCAACACCGAATACAACACTGTTGTATTCTCATTAATTATTACTAACTCTACTAATTATTGTAGTAAGTAAAATTAACACCACGTAGAATTCTCATGTACTAATAATTTCATCTGTGCAGTAGGCTAGAATTCTCACGTCATCAGACGCCAGTATTGCGTCAGATTTCATTACAATAAACACATTTTATCCAATGTATCTGAGAATTAAATTCGATTCTCTATAACCAAGGCGTTCTGTGTGATAATTAATTACAGATAAATTGACCTCCAACTAAAAGCCGAATAGAGCGTTAGAGTCATAGCGGTTATCTAGTAATAAAAGTTAAAGTCACAAGTGAATACCATGGAGAGACATTAATTCCTCTCCCTTATATGTTTACTATCACTAAATTGGCAAATAATAATATTTCCCTCTTCTAAATAATAAACCCGTCCTGTCTCCAACATTTCAAGCACAAATGCGAGAAATACTAATATTCATGACAATAATTTGTCTAATGAACGCGAGACGCGGCGTGGGTGAGGGGGGCACGCCAGTACACGTGGATGGAAGCTTTCGAGCAGACCTGTCCTCCTCGTGCTCACGAGGAGACGCCATTGCCCAGTCATCGGGGTAGATGTTATCCATCCTCAGATGAAAGTCGCCACTGTGAGGCGTGAACAACCTTGCAGATAATATCTTCAACTGGTATCGGTGTAGCATAAGGAACCTTTTTAATCTGGTTCTAGACTACACGTGACCGGCCATTGAAGCGCGCCATTATCCAGGATAGGGTAGAGCCAGAGCCTGGGACGCGAATTTCGGCAATCTTAAAACTTATACAGTGCCCATATTAGTTAAGTATATTCTCCTTATTTGATGCATCTGGTAAGGTGTAGTGTAGTAGCTGGGTGATTGACCGTGACGACGTATACCAACACCAAACCACAGGTTATTACCTATTATCGCCTGTAAATCTTAATTTCTTGAACATAGCGATTCAGTAGTTTAATTAGTTGCTAGTGTAAATATTTGTTTTGCAGCACGTGAGAAGAATTCTCCCTGCCACCTTCTCCCATGTTAATCCATCCCACTCGTCAGCCAGCCGAGCCCAGGGAATTAGAGGAAGCGTCGTGGCTTACACAAAGGAATCGTCATTAAGCTAAGATTCCTTTGTATTCATTTATTAAATTTCTGAAATTGCTTACATGCAGAATTCCTTTGGATTAACATGTGTTTATTGTGATTATCATTATTATATTTATAATCTATGTTCCCATTCATGGTAATGACATTGGTTTCAATATAATTCATAGGATTAGATTATTATAATTTGGATTAGTGAACGAACCACACTAGTTCCTGGACCTACTGAGTTCCAGTAATAACCCCCCAATGTAGGTGTTTGAGGGTTTGATTCATTTAATTATACAGCGCATTAATTATTTCTATGATCATATTCTCTAGTATTTTATCCATAGTTACTGGTTCATCTAGGAATTATCTAATGATCAGAAATTCTCAGTTTCCCTCTTTACTATGAAAGCGGGTGGTCCTTCGTAATTTAATTTATTACATTAATATTTAAATAATCAGATTCAAGCTCCAAATGTCCCACATTATGGTCCTTCGAACCAGATAGGCATTAAATTTATAATTAAAATAGTAATCATTAATAACTAATCCTTGTGTGGCATAAGCTAGACTAACTATTTAATTAATTGTGTCAACTAACAGTGTAACACATTAGTTAGTCTAGATCACACTAACATATTGCTACTTTCACCTCATGTATAAGGTAGCTTTAGTGGGTCATAGCCAATTACCCACAACATTTAGACCTACACTTCATACTGAAGTAGAATCTTTGGGTCACCAGGAGCAACAGCTCATAACCTTATATTAATCACTAACACCAATTAAGTGTTAACCATTTAGGCTATACCAATGTTTCAATATATGGCTGTCAGCAGACCGTCCATTATAGCCTGAATCCATGTTATAGTTACTGATTCACTCAAATCAGTGGATCATTAACATTTAGGGATCCAGTATACTAATATAAATTACTGATCTCATACTAGTTAATCATTACTAACCCTGATAACATTTTATTCCACAATTAGGAGTACATTTAGGAGTTAGATAATATTATGGCAATAGAATACTTGCCAAACACAATTAATTCCTTTGTGTTCATTTAATTTCTTATACACATAATTACACAAGTGTATATTATATAAAATACAAAAACCCAAAAACACAGCACAATTATTTGCACATTACTGCACCATAATATAATCTTTGCCAACCTTTATTAGGTAGCAATTTAGGCTGTGATTGTGTTGAATTTGCCACAAGCATAGGCTAAATATAGTTGTAGTTTCTTAAGTAGAAATTCACACGACTAGGCTTGAGCTAGTTAGTGACACATATATTATTCTTTTGTGCTGACCCTATCAAGGGTGGGATTAACCATTTATTGTGTAATTATTTTATTGCATATTTCTATGTATGTCTTTGAGTGTTACTGTACGTCCACTACCCATCCGAGGCTGATTTAGAAGAGCTAAGCTGAGGAACACCTGTAGTGAGACCAAGGTACCACTCAAATCTTAGTTGCTTATTATTAGGTAGGTAGCTAACCTCTAAATGAGGTAAATTACAACCAGCCTCAAGAAATACCAGGCTGTCAATACTTATACCTGCTCTACATCAAGGAGCAGACAACATAGCTATACCACTAGCTACATAAGCCCTATCAGGCTCAATTTACCGCAAGAATGAATCCTCTAGAAAGGAATGCAAGATTCTTGAGAACTCTTCAAGTTCGACTAGGAGAACTGCTTATGAAATGTCATCTCTGTGTAGAAACTGACCCAGGTGACGTCTACAGACTAGCAAGTTACATAAGGAACGCCATCCAAAAATATGATCATGTAAAGACTGTAATCGAGTCCCACAGGAATTTACTCCAAGTCGGTCATACTGTCTCAGACCCCTTACGTCTAACAGAATCAGATCTGGATAACTATGAACATTACGTTCAAACCAGGTTAGACCAATATAAGGAGGTGCTAGCGAGACAAGATATTCCCGAGTGGGTAGATCAGATCATTAATAGACCTACACCTGAGTCAACACTCAGTTCAGATGAAATACCTGAACTACCTCAAGACGAGGAGAATCCTCTAATCAATACTGATCACTACACAGGATCCACAACTGAAGTTCAACCTTCATTTTCTAACCTCTCATCTAATACAGCTTCATGTGATGATTTGTTTACAGAGTCTGATCAAATTTCAGACCACTCTTCTCAATGTTCCCTGAATTCTATAAGTTCAATACATAAGGCTACTGAATTAACTAGCTTATCACAAGAACCCAAAGAAACAAGTGAAGCTGCAGATGAAACAAGTGAAGCTGCAATAATCAGTGAATCTGAACCAGAAAATGATAAAGCTAATGCTGCAGCAGCAGTCGAAGCTGTAATCAAAGCTAAGGCTAAGCAAGAAGCCTTAAGCAACACAAGTAATGGTCACAATTGCTCACAACAGCCTTCTAAAGTAAGTGCTAACAATGAGAAGACTATTATAAACCTTGTGCACCAATTATTAAATTTATCTTCACCAGAGCAATCAGTTGACTCTTTACAAGCCTCTAGTTTTCAGCTTGAGTCACTGATAAATTCTTTCAGTAAAGAGGTGGATCACCCAACTACTGAGTGGATGACTAAAATTATCATCCAAAGAAAATTGTCTGGTGACACACTTAATAAATTATATGTATGCCAGAATGGTAATACCCTGTCAATGCAGGATATATTTACAGGTTTGCGCAATATGAGTAATCATACAGCAGAACAAGCAATTAATGCTAAATCTGAATGCACCAAAACTGTACCTACATCAGTTTCCTTATCTGAAACTCCTAAAGTGACACTGTCACTAGGTAACAAAGGTGCTAATAATCAATGTAACAACAATCAGTCAAACACTGATTCATCAGTGAGGCCTAAGAGCCCCACAGGTGCTCCTAAGAGACCTAATACAATACAATACAATACAATACAATACAATTTTATTTAGGTAAGGTACATACATACAATAAATATTTACAAGAATTGTTTGACTTATAGGTAGAGCTAGTACATACAATGCCTAAAGCCACTATTACGCAAAGCGTTTCGGGCATGATAAACTTAAATGACAAGCTTAATACTAATTGAGCATAATGAGTAGAATGAAAACAAGAAATGAAAACATAGATGAAAAAGCAGCACAAATACAATTATGTCGACAAACAGCGCTCTTTAAAGAAAAAACAGACATTGGTTGACAATAGAAGGGTAAGGTAGGTTACAGGGAATTTATTAGGTATAGCTTCGCTTTTAACTTAAACTGGTTGAGAGAGGTACAGTCTTTAACATGGTTGGGAAGGTCATTCCACATTCTGGGCCCCTTGATTTGTAGAGCATTTCTAGTTTGATTAAGTCGTACTCTAGGAATATCAAAACTGTATTTATTTCTGGTGTGATGCTCATGGGTTCTGATACAACCTTCTATGAAGCTTTTGAGATCAGGATTGGCACTATAGTTTAGCGTTTTATATATGTATAATACACATGAGAGAATGTGCAGTGACTTAATGTCTAACATATTCAGAGATTTAAGTAGGGGTACCGAGTGATGTCTGGGGCCAGAATTGGATATTGTCCTAATAGCAGCTTTGTGTTGAGTAATTAGAGGACGTAAGTGATTTTGGGTAGTAGAGCCCCAAGCACAAATACCATAGTTGAGATATGGATAGATAAGGGAGTAATAGAGAGTCACCAGGGCAGGGCGTGGTACATAATATCTGATCTTAGAAAGAATGCCCACAGTTTTTGAAACTTTTTTTGATATATTTAGAATGTGTCCCTGGAAATTCAGCTTGTGGTCAATGAGGATGCCAAGGAATTTGCCATCTAATTTGTTACAAATTTGGGTATTGTTTATTTTGAGATTTATTTGATTAGAGGATTAGAGAATAGTCCAAAGAGCACTCCCAAGAGCCTGTTAATGGTTCCCCAGAGTACACCAAGTACTCACAAGAGAATAAATAACAAGCAAATGCAAGCAGCAAAACCATCACAACCTGCAAATACTGTTTTACCTAAACCGGTAACCCCTAAACGATCTGTAGGATGGGGAATGTGCATGTTTTGCAATCAAAAACATTCTCTGTACAAATGTACTAATTATCCTAATAGAGACACAAGAGTCAGACGACTCAAACAGTTACACAAATGTACTAGGTGTCTCAAACCACATAATGTTAACAGCTGTGAAACCCCACTGAATACCTGCAATAGGTGTAGAAGGGGCAAGCATCATGCTGCACTGTGCAAATTAGTTAGGACTAATTATGTCAATCCTAGAATAGGACGTAGAGAATCTACACCAGTACAGTGCTGCAGGGTGCGAGATGTGTACAGCGTAACTTCACAAGCATCTCAAGTGGTTACTGCCTTGCCTACTGCCCAACTTCAAGTGAAGAACAGAGGAACCAAGATCACCATACGTGGACTATTTGATCAAGGTTCCCAGAGAACTTTCATTACTCAAAGGGCAGCAGAGGCACTTAATTTACAACCAATAGGACAGGTAAAATTAAACTTGTCAGGGTTCATGATAAATCGAGGAACCCATAAATACTCAGTAGTTCAACCGCTTGTACGACTAGGTAGTCATGCCAAGGCTGTCCAAGCCATTGTTGTGGATCAAATACCTTTAGACTTAAATATTAAGGGTCTGGGGTACACAGCCCACTTCCTGCAGGAACGTGAAATTAATTTGGCTGACAACAAGTTAACGTCTGACCGCCTTAACAATGTAGATGTACTAGTAGGAGCCGACTACTATTACCAGTTCATAACTGGACACGTTAAACGATTGGGAATGAATATGCTCCAATCTGCAGGTGGCTACTTACTTACTGGTAAAGTTCTGAATGTGAACAAGCCTTAACCTGCCAATAATAATAAATTAGTCAGCAGAAAATCAATTCTCCAGCAGCAAGCTAAAAGGAGAAACACAGCTGAGTAATAAACTTAGATTGAATGTAGTGCAATTGATACTCGCCGAGATGTTTCATAGCTCTCAGTGAAAACCAATGGTTCGTACTCAAACAAGTACAAGTCACAGCGACCAAGCCATTGAATTCACTGCAGACCTAGAATTATTCTCGACAAGTAGTAATTGACCACACTCAGTCTTCCTAGGTAAATTATAATGTTGGGCTAGAGAATCTAGTACTCCCTAGGTAATTAATAATGTTAGGCTAGAGAATCTAGCACTCAATGCCACTGGCATTTCCTGAATTTAGTAATTCTATGAAGTCATCAAGCAACTTCAGTAATTATAAATTCACTAGGACCACTGGTCCGCTATACTTGCGCTTAAAGGTTTGCCAAGAAAACCTTAATACCATGTTTTCTGCACTAAGAGTTAGTGATAAATACTTGCATTAATTTGTTTGAGTTGTTTTCTTTCGTTTCTGCTTATTTAGTGTAGGAGCGCAGCACGAACAAAATTGCAAACTTACTAATACGTAAGCGAATTTACAGAGAACTAATATGTTTAATGCATTATCGTTAAACATCAGCATTGTTAATTAACATGCTTCATGAGCTTAATATAGCTCACCTTAGAATTAACGTAATAATATGAGTGCTTGTTCCCCATGCGTACGAGCTTAATATTGCTCGCCATGACAATCGAACGCTTTAATGTTCCCCCATGCCACGAGCACTGCTCGTCATGATAATTGAATGATGCAAAACTCCACCTCGTTAATTCGAGTTCACTGAACTCACCCTGTTAACTGTTAACGAGCTCACTGCAGCTCACCCTGTCAACACTGTTGACGAGTTCACTGAACTCACCCTGTTAACGAGCTCACTGCAGCTCACCCTGTCAACACTGTTGACGAGTTCACTGTAACTCACCCTGTTAGCACTGCTAACGAGCTCGCTGCAGCTCACCCTGTCAACACTGTTGACGAGTTCACTGTAACTCACCCTGTTAGCACTGCTAACGAGCTCACTGCAGTTCACCCTGTCAACACTGTTGACGAGTTCAATGTAACTCACCCTGTTAGCACTGCTAACGAGCTCGCTGCAGCTCACCCTGTCAACACTGTTGACGAGTTCACTGTAACTCACCCTGTTAGCACTGCTAACGAGCTCACTGCAGCTCACCCTGTCAACACTGTTGACGAGTTCAATGTAACTCACCCTGTTAGCACTGCTAATGCGCTCAATTCAGCTCACCATGTTCACGAGTTCAATATAGCTCGACTTGTTAATGAGCTCAATACTGCTCACAATGTTAATTCGAGTACATTTTTGCTCACAATTAGCTTAGTCCCTTACTTAGGTAGGTTAGAAATTCAAACCATTTATTTAGGTAGGTTTAGGGACTTCAGTTAGTGTCAACTGAGTACTAGCCTAATCTGTACTCACCATTAATTACAGTTGACTATACTTATAGAGACTGATTTAATAAACTCGAATTCATGTAAAGGTGATTTCGTACTAACCAGTTTACAGTGTCAAGCCTATGAGCTGCCATTTAATTAGCTCATTAGTCAGAATGGCTTGGCTACTAATCTCACTGTCGACTCAGAATTTTCCTTGATTTCAATGAATAAACTTTTCAGTTCTCTACCTTTCTATTATTTTAGCTAGTTAGCGAATTAGTTGTACCATCAGTCAGAATGACTACTGCACGGCAGTGCACATTAAATTCAATTTCCTCATTTGAATTTGGGGTGATCGTGATGCTGCGTGATGTTATTGTCTAGTAACTCAATAGTTACAAGTCACAGCGACACTAGACAGTGACCTTACTGTAGTGTCATAGTCTCCTTGATCTTAAATGACTAATAATACTTTACTGTATAATCATACAATAGTGTTATCAGATCTTAGGAACTTATTCTGAGTTTGCCTACGATTCAGCAGCTACGTAATACACCATTACATGTCACTGCGACCCTAGTTGTTGAGTTTATTGTGAGCTTTAGAGAGTTCCTGATTACCGATAACTTAATCATTTCATGTTTCAATATTTAATACATGTTTCCACTAAGGGAAACTGCAAGCCTATTATAGTTCTCAACTAAGAGCAATTCTTTAATTATTGTGTAGGCTATAAGTAACATGTTTCATTTGACATGTAAATAGCAAGACTCAAGTTCCTTGTAAGTCCTTGATAAATCCGGGACGTTCGTTATGTGTGTACTAACATATTAACCTACTAATGTACTAATCTTAATATCACTTCGGGATAGGTCAGTACTCCACAGTACACTACGACCCTAGAATCCTCCCCCCGGAGTTATGTTGGAAATTTCCAACACCGAATACAACACTGTTGTATTCTCATTAATTATTACTAACTCTACTAATTATTGTAGTAAGTAAAATTAACACCACGTAGAATTCTCATGTACTAATAATTTCATCTGTGCAGTAGGCTAGAATTCTCACGTCATCAGACGCCAGTATTGCGTCAGATTTCATTACAATAAACACATTTTATCCAATGTATCTGAGAATTAAATTCGATTCTCTATAACCAAGGCGTTCTGTGTGATAATTAATTACAGATAAATTGACCTCCAACTAAAAGCCGAATAGAGCGTTAGAGTCATAGCGGTTATCTAGTAATAAAAGTTAACGTCCCAAGTGAATGCCATGGAGAGACATTAATTCCTCTCCCTTATATGTTTACTATCACTAAATTGGCAAATAATAATATTTCCCTCTTCTAAATAATAAACCCGTCCTGTCTCCAACATTTCAAGCACAAATGCGAGAAATACTAATATTCATGACAATAATTTGTCTAATGAACGCGAGACGCGGCGTGGGTGAGGGGGGCACGCCAGTACACGTGGATGGAAGCTCTCGAGCAGACCTGTCCTCCTCGTGCTCACGAGACGCCATTGCCCAGTCATCGGGGTAGACGTTATCCATCCTCAGATGAAAGTCGCCACTGTGAGGCGTGAACAACCTTGCAGATAATATCTTCAACTGGTATCGGTGTAGCATAAGGAACCTTTTTAATCTGGTTCTAGACTACACGTGACCGGCCAGTGAAGCGCGCCATTATCCAGGATAGGGTGAAGCCAGAGCCTGGGACGCGAATTTCGGCAATCTTAAAACTTATACAGTGCCCATATTAGCTAAGTATATTCTCCTTATTTGATGCATCTGGTAAGGTGTAGTGTAGTAGCTGGGTGATTGACCGTGACGACGTATACCAACACCAAACCACAGGTTATTACCTATTATCGCCTGTAAATCTTAATTTCTTGAACATAGCGATTCAGTAGTTTAATTAGTTGCTACTGTTAATATTTGTTTTGCAGCACGTGAGAAGAATTCTCCCTGCCGCCTTCTCCCATGTTAATCCATCCCACTCGTCAGCCAGCCGAGCCCAGGGAATTAGAGGAAGCGTCGTGGCTTACACAAAGGAATCGTCATTAAGCTAAGATTCCTTTGTATTCATTTATTAAATTTCTGAAATTGCTTACATGCAGAATTCCTTTGGATTAACATGTGTTTATTGTGATTATCATTATTATATTTATAATCTATGTTCCCATTCATGGTAATGACATTGGTTTCAATATAATTCATAGGATTAGATTATTATAATTTGGATTAGTGAACGAACCACACTAGTTCCTGGACCTACTGAGTTCCAGTAATAACCCCCCAATGTAGGTGTTTGAGGGTTTGATTCATTTAATTATACAGCACATTAATTATTTCTATGATCATATTCTCTAGTATTTTATCCATAGTTACTGGTTCATCTAGGAATTATCTAATGATCAGAAATTCTCAGTTTCCCTCTTTACTATAAAAGCGGGTGGTCCTTCGTAATTTAATTTATTACATTAATATTTAAATAATCAGATTCAAGCTCCAAATGTCCCACACTTGTAAACAGACGCCATTTTTTTTAAAATCGTGGGCCAAATTCCCAGGTGTGAAGGGCCTCAGTATTGAGTGAGCAACCAAGCCTGACACATGCAGCATGAGCTCACAGCACTGCTGTTCAGCTTGTGACCACAGCATCGCCTAAAAATGCCATAATATACTTGTTTATGCTATTATGTAGCGATGATATTATTACAGAAGACCCTTGACTGTGATAAAACTGACCAGGGTTCTGATAATAGCAGGATTGTGGTGATATTTAGCGCTGTGCGTGGGTCCGTCTAATTACCACAAGCTGCACAAGCTTCCCAAAGCTTCAGAAACCTTCCTGGCAATATGTTAGTAATGAATAAATATGATATGTTAGGTTAGGCTGACCAAACCTAAACTAACCTAACCTAACCTAACCTAACTCAACCTAACTTAACCTAACCAAACCTAACCTAACCTAACCGACGCTTGGATCATAGACTTTATTTGGTGTCACCAGTTCTTTATTTTCGTCTAATTTCTTAATAAAAATATTTTTTTCAGATTAAAATTATGTTTTCTCGTATTGTACATTCAGCACCAACATTATAATGAGTAAATATATCATATTTATTCATTACTAACATATTGCCAGGAAGCTTTGTGAAGCTTGTGTAGCTTGTGGTAGACGGACCGCTGTGCGCCATGGAGGGAAGAGTAATGCTGTGGGAGGGAGGGTAGTGGCGATGTCTTCTGACTGTGTGTGGCCACCTTTTTTTTGACTGCACTCACTATACCAGCTTAGTGGTTCGCTATGGTGAACACAAATGTAGATACTTATATATAACGTGTGTATAGAGGGTATAAACAGCAAGAGTAGGTTGGGAGCCGCCATTTAGGTGAGGGAGGTGGCGTCGTCTGCACGACGCCACCGTGCAGACGACGGTGTTGTTTACTGGTTAACACGATGGTCTTTGGTCACCATACCAGTTTACTTGTACAAGTATGGTGAATAAAACAGGCAGATATTTATATATAATGTGTGTATATAGCGTAATAACACCACATAGTATTGTTGGAGGAGAAATATTAGTGTGTCTGGCCTTGAGGGTGGCAGCCATCAGCTGACTGTGTGAGGTCCTACGTCTTTGTGCCTTTACTCACCATACAAGCTTAGATGTACAGTTATGATGAACAAAACATGTAAATACTTATATATAACGTAAATACTTATATATATAAGAGCAAAAACAGTATTGTGGGAGGAGAATGTGGGTGAGTCAAGTGACTTGAGGGAGGGCATGAGTGGCTGGCTGGTACACGGCGGTCACTCTTCGTTACTTTTTGACTCATAATATCAACTTAGTGGTTCGTTATGGTGAACAAAACATGCAGATACTTATATATAACCTGTGTATATAGTGTAATAACCGACAAAGTATTTGTTCACTGATTGATAAACATAATTGAATCAACAATATGCACACCATATTTATGAGTACAGGATGATTCACTCATTTTATTATATAAATATATCAAACTACACACTATTGAATAATATTACAGCAAAAAAACTATGAAAAATCAATCAGAGACATTGAAATAATTAGGTAATTATCTCTTTGTGGCAACTCCGGCCTGACAGCTGGTGATCAACAGACCGCCTGGGATGCACGCTGAGTCAGCTCCTGTTTTTTACCAGACTTCCCCACCCTATAGCAGGCAATATATGCCACTTACGATTTTTTTTCCCATGATCAGTGAACACAAATTAACAGGTTAGATAGAAAAAATAATTTTTTTTTTTTTTTCGTATGTGCCTGTGGGTGTCAAATGGTATATAGCCATGCGCCATTTAAGGGTTAAGGCCTTGAGTAGAGACTAGTTCTAACTAGTTCTAAGTTCGAAGGGAGCTGAGCGGACAGCACGCTGGACTTGTGATCCTGTGGTCCTGGGTTCGATCCCAGGCGCCGGCGAGAAACAATGGGCAGAGTTTCCTTCACCCTATGCCCCTGTTACCTAGCAGTAAAATAGGTACCTGGGTGTTAGTCAGCTGTCACGGGCTGCTTCCTGGGGGTGGAGGCCTGGTCGAGGACCGGGCTGCAGGGACACTAAAGCCCCGAAGTCATCGCAAGATAACCAAGAAGATAACCTAAAGGTTTGAAGAAAATCTGTAGAATTATTTGTGGCTAGTAGATCCAGCACACTACACTACATTTGTTCATTTGTAGATCCAGCAATTTTTGGGCTAAAATAGTAATAGTCCTTTCACTGTTGTCACAGTTGCTCTTAAGCAATTGAACAGCTGGGTCATAATTATCACTGGTCAAGATTAAGTTTGAGATTACTTTCAAAGCTTCATTTCGTAATAGATCTTGTAAATTGGTGAACTTGGTAGTTTTGGGAATGTTAGTTTTGGTGTCTTTAGCATTCACAAATGTATCCCAGAAATCATCCCAACTTTCATTCTCACTACAAGAGAAGGTGGGTAGACTAATCTGGGGTAATTTGAGTTCAGGTTCATGAAGAGTTGTAGATAATGCGACTACTTGATTTTTAGCAATTAGCTTTTAAAAGGGTTGTAGTTTAACTTGTACCTCATCTTCGTTCTGGGTTAAATTATGTACAATGTCATCTAGTTCAATTTTACCTATTAAAGTTTTGTAAAGTTCAGACAAGTATAGATTCGTATATTTTTTAATTTGGCCAAATCTACTTTGGGCAACTTGAAGGTAGTTTTATAGCTCTATAGGGTCAACAGGTCAATGTTGAGACAAATTCTTGACATTTGTTAATCTGCCGGTTCAAATGACCTTTCAGACCGGTAATGGTCCTTTTCACACGTCCAGGGGTATCCATCTTGAGATCAATATCAATATAATAGCCTAATATATTCTTGACTAGGTTACCCACAACCTCATTTGGAAGTTGGGTTACCTACTTATTAATGGATAACTAATATTTGAGTAGTATTTAAATGTCACTACTGGGATTTGTCTGGTTAGCTCATCAAAATCACCATTCGATAGAATAATGACATTCAGTAGCATTAAAAAAATACACGAGATAATGGTAAATACACAATTAATAATTATACATCCCACCCTGCTTAGGGTCAGCGCAGTGGTAATTACATACACCAGTACCGTCTAGTACTGGACTAGTCAAAATAATTCCTACCTAGGAAATGAGTAAATAATTTAGGCTGCACTTGTACATGCCTCAGTACAATTACAGTCTAAAAATATCCTACCCTATTAGAGGTTGGCATATATGTAAGTAATGGTGCAGTGGGATGAATAGAATAGTGCTATGTCTTCGCTTTTTTATAATTTTTAATTTATACATGATATATAATATGTGCACTTATAAACACAAGTGAAAATTATTAGTATATACTGTCATGTTCACAGAAAATGGTTTTCTATGTGCGGCGGCTGAGACGCCAGAAACAGAAGGTAAACAAGAGCGTACAGGACGCCCGCCAAGCTTGGTAGCTACTAGTCATGTAATCATATTAAGTATTAAAGTCAGTAACCAAGTCATGACTTTACATCAACTCTACAACCAAGACTTCCTCAGTAACACACAAACACCACATTGGCGACGAGGATGAACTGTGAACGCAGGTATTTGTTCAGTTTCAAACACAAGGGAGAAGCATGCTGCCTGGAGGAGGAAGAGAAGCTGTGAGCGCCATACCCGATGCTGTATGCTAACCGATGCTGTGTGCTAACCAATGCTGTGTGCTAAACGATGCTGTGTGCTAACCAATGCTGTGTGCTACCCAAGCTGTGTGCTACCCAAGCTGTGCTGAAGAAACTGTACTGAGGAATCTGCCGACGTTGTGTACGAAACGACGCTTTGATGTGTACAAAACCTGATGTTTTGGTTACGAAACGACGCTTCGTGCTACAAAATTCATCACACTGAACCAACTGCTGCACCAACTGCTGTACCAACTGCTGCCGTACCAACTGCTGCCGTACCAACTGCTGTACCAACTGCTGTGCCAACTGCTGTGCTGCTGCTGTGAGTAGGAACAACACATGTACACAAGGGCTAGGTAAGAAGTCAGTTGCTGCTATATTGTGCACTGTTGTGAACTTTTGCATTAAAATGCTTGTGTGCTTTGCAAAATTAAAGTAATTACAGTGAATTCTTGACTAACATATACAGTGCAGTAAGTGTTTAATATTCTGAGGAACATTTAAGTGATAAGTTACATTTATTCAGTAAAAATGGCAAATATACCTCAGTTTCCTGCATTTGATCCTGACTGTGACCAGACAAACCTGTCACAGAGGTGGGTCAAATGGCTTAAAAAGTTTGAAAATTTGTTGATAGTTTCTGACATCAAAAGTGCTGAAAGAAAGCGTGCCTTTCTACTTCATTATGCAGGTGATAGAGTTTGTGACATCTTTGACACACTGAAAGACACTGGTGGTGCCAAAGATTATGACACTGCCAAAGCCAAACTAACAGAGCATTTCAAACCAAGGCAAAATACTGCAATGGAAATTATGCATTTCAGGAGAGCAAAACAACTCTCTAATGAAACTGTGGATCAATACCACACACGTCTGCAGGGTTTAGCAGCCCATTGTGAGTTTGCTGATGTTGACAAAGAAATCAAACAGCAAATAATTGAAACATGCACATCTACACGTCTCCGTCGAAGAGCTCTAGAACTTGTTGATGATGAAAGTTCTCTTACCAAGATACTGGATATTGCTCGTCGAATGGAAGATGCTGCACGTGATGCTCGTGTCATGGAGTGCAGTGCTAATAACGGTTCTGCCACTGTTACTAACAGTGATGAGGTACGCAAGGTTCAGGGAGGACACCGTGATCAAAGAAGATATCATGGCAAACCTAACAGTAAATTTAGCCGAGAACCACGTCACAACTGGGGTCAAGGAACAAGGCTCAAGCAGTCACAACGACCCACATCAGAGGGTGTCAACAATAAATGTTACAATTGTGGAGGAGACTACCCACACCAAGATAATGTTTGTCCTGCTCAAGGTAAGAAGTGCTATGAGTGTGGAAAACTAGGTCATTTTGGTGCTATGTGTCGTTCAGCACTAAAGAAACCACAGTCAATGAATAAAAGCACTGTACGAGGATCAGGTCATAGGGGTCGAGGTGGTAAACATAATATTGCACCTCAAATCAAGAATGTTAACAATGTACAAGACAACATTTCATTACAACCAGTCTCAGATGACAGTGAATGTGATTATACTTATGGAGTACAAGCAATCACAGAATGGAATGATCTTCCAAACAACCCAGAGACATGTGTATACATCGCTGGTATTTGTCTCAAGGTTCTCATTGACACTGGATCAAACATTGACACCATTGCTGAGTGCCACTATGAAAAATTTAAAAAACAGTTCCCAAAGCTTGAGAACTATAATGGCAAAGCCACTGCCTATGCTTCAAAGGTAGCCTTGCCAGTGATTGGAACTTTCACTGCAGAGATTAAGTCAAAGAATGCAATGCTCATTACTACATTCCATGTTGTTAGGAATGCAAAGGAGTCTTTACTCAGTTACAAGACTTCAACCAAATTGGGGCTACTTCAGCTTTCTAATGCTGTAGCAGTGGAATCTGCAAACAATGTTGATGGTATTGTTGCTGAATTTTCTGATCGATTTAAATCCATAGGTTGTTATACTGATAGCAAGGTACATCTGCATATCAACCCAGATGTAATTCCAGTTGCCCAACCACATCGCCGACAACCATTCCATACTCGCAAGAAAGTCGATGCTGAACTGGATAGGCTGATGGAACTAGATATCATTGAACCAGTAACAGGCCCAACACCATGGGTAAGCCCAATTGTCACTACACCAAAGCCGAAGAATCCAGATGAGATACGCATTTGTGTGGACATGCGTGTTCCCAACAAGGCAATAATGCGTGAACGCCATCCTACACCGACTGTAGATGATATGATCTACCGCTTGAATGGTGCAACTGTATTCAGCAAGTTAGATTTAAACAAGGGCTATCATCAGCTTGAACTTGATGAGGAGAGTCGATTCATCACAACGTTTACGACACATCGAGGTCTGTATAGGTACAAGCGCCTGAGTTTTGGTATCAACAGTGCTGCCGAGGTATTCCAGCACATCATCAGCCAAGTATTGCAAGATATACCTAATGCTGACAACATGTCTGATGACATCATTGTTTATGGCCGTACCCAAGCTGAACACGACAAAGCTCTTCGTGCAACATTGCAACGCTTACGAGAAAAGAATCTGACGTTAAGCCGAGCAAAGTGTGAGTTCAATCAACATAAAATTGAATTCTTTGGACATGTACTTAGTGACAAAGGTCTGTCTCCAGATCCTAAGAAAGTTGCAGATATCAAGAATGCTGCACCTCCTTCAACGTCCACTGAAGTACATAGTTTTCTGGGAATGGCAAACTACTGTTCTCGCTTCATTCCAGATTTTGCTACCATTACAAAGCCTCTACGTGAGCTCCTGAAGAAAAATGCATCATGGTACTGGAGCGATATCGAGCAAAATGCATTTGATGCTGTGAAAGATGCACTAGTAGAGAATGCGACTGCTGCATACTTTGATCCATCAATGGACACTGAATTAACGGTGGATGCTAGTCCTGTTGGATTAGGTGCTGTTTTAGCCCAACACAAACCTGGTCAACCAGATTCCAGAGTAGTAATTGCCTACGCCAGCCGTTCTCTCACAGATGTTGAGCAACGATACAGTCAGACAGAGAAGGAAGCTCTTGCTCTTGTATGGGGCTGTGAACACTTCAATGTGTATCTGCTTGGTGCGCCCTTCGCCACGATAGTCACTGACCACAAACCGTTGGAGACCATCTTCAATAATCCAAAGTCCAAACCACCAGCTCGCATTGAGAGATGGGCTCTTCGTCTGCAACCATACAACTTTACGGTGAAATACAAGCCGGGTGCAGGCAATCCCGCTGACTACATCAGTCGACATCCTGCAAACAGTTTCACCATCACCAAGCATCAGCAAGTTGCCGAGGAATATGTACACTCTGTAACCTGTGATGCAGTCCCTAAGGCTCTCACTCTTGATGAAATCCGTACTGCAACCCTGGAGGACCCAACTCTGCAAGCAACAGTGGATGCATTGACTAAGAAAAAGTTTCCACGCATCCCACCCTCAGGAGTTGACCAAGATGCATTCAAAGCACTTGAACGCATCCAGACAGAATTAAGTGTTACGCAACAACGCGACACTGTGCTGCGAGGTACTCGTATCGTGATTCCAGCTGTTCTCCAGCAACGTGCTCTGAAGCTTGCACATCAAGGACACCAAGGTCTTGTTAGGACCAAACAGCTGCTACGAGAAAAGGTGTGGTTTCCTGGCATTGATCGTCAAGCAAAGGATATGCATGATGCCTGTGTCCCTTGCCAAGCTGCAGTGGATACTTCAAGACCAACACCTCTACAACCTTCACCACTACCTGCTGCACCATGGACGGAAGTATCAATGGACTTCTGCGGACCACTACCAACTGGAGAGTACTTGATGGTAGTCATTGATGATCACTCACGTTATCCAGAAGTAGAAATCATCAATTCCACATCTGCAAAGGCCGTCATCCCGAAACTTGACAACATCTTTTCAAACTTTGGCATTCCTGAAGTTGTCAAGACGGACAATGGACCGCCATTCAATGGACAAGACTTCGTCAACTTTTCTGAGCATATTGGATTCAAACACCGCCGTGTGATGCCACTACATCCCCAAGCAAATGGAGAAGTTGAGAGATTCATGCAACCTCTCATGAAAGCGGTACGCTGTGATCATGCCGAAGGACGATCCTGGAAACAAGCTATGTATGCTTTTCTCAGGAACTACCGTGCAACACCACATGGAACACTGGGCAAGTCGCCTGGTGAACTTTTATTTGGACGTCCTATGAGAATCGCACTACCCGTCATGCCAGCCGAGGTAACGGATAAACGTCTCGCTCAGAAGGATGCACTAGCCAAGGGCAAAATGAAAATTGCTCATGATCAACGTGCAAAGGAACAGTTCATAAAGGTTGGAGACACTGTTCTCGTTAAAAAGAAAAAAGAGGGAAAGTTAGATATGCCGTATGATACAAAACCATATAAAGTGATTAGTGTAAAAGGAACTATGGTAACAGCTAGTAATAGAGATCATAGTATAACACGTAATATGGCTTATTTCAAAGTGATTCCAACTAGTGTAGAAAATGATGAAGGGCAAAGTCGTGCAAAAGAAAAAGAAAAAAATAGTTATAACCCGACAAACAATTCATCAAGGGATGTTATTGCATTTAAGGACTCTCGTCCTAAACGTCATGTTAAACGCCCTACACGATTTGATGATTAATTGTGTTCCTATGTAATGAAAAGTATTTACTTATTGTGCTAAACTAAATTTAATATTGTTTGAATAATGCAGATATCTCATTCAATATTTTGTAACTTTGTATTACAGTTTCTTTCATGTTTAACATTGCATATGTATTTTTAACATTGAAATCCTTTGTGGAAAAGATAAAGTTGTTTAAATTCTTTGTGTGCTTAATTAATGTTAAATGTATGCAGTATCTCTTGATATGTTAATAACTTACTTTGTGTCAATAACTTTGCTTTGTGATACAAGCATGGTAGACATCCTGTATTCATTCTTTTTTAAAGAAAAGGAGGGATGTCATGTTCACAGAAAATGGTACCATCCGTTTT
Source organism: Procambarus clarkii (assembly GCF_040958095.1). Lineage (NCBI taxonomy): Eukaryota > Metazoa > Arthropoda > Malacostraca > Decapoda > Cambaridae > Procambarus > Procambarus clarkii. Next base: position 4,385,544 of record NC_091203.1, on the reverse strand, counting down.
CTATGTGCGGCGGCTGAGACGCCAGAAACAGAAGGTAAACAAGAGCGTACAGGACGCCCGCCAAGCTTGGTAGCTACTAGTTATGTAATCATATTAAGTATTAAAGTCAGTAACCAAGTCATGACTTTACATCAACCCTACAACCAAGACTTCCTCAGTAACACACAAACACCACATATACAACTAAGTTTGGCTTGCTAGCCACAATCTTCTATGGTGGTTGATAGTACTGACTAATTTGTTGACCATATGGGTCCTGGACTCTCCTGACAGATGTACACCGTCTGAGGCCAAGCTCTCTTGATATGGTCTAGCTGTAAAGTGAATATAAGTGGCATCCAGCCTTGTTTTTTTTCTCAGCCGAAAATTGATATATTTAGCAGAGCACTGATAGTATTCAGAATTTACTCCCCAACGGTTATCACTTCTTAGTTGGCGAGGTTCCACTAATGTGAATACTACAGAGTTGCTAATTAGTTTGAATAAATTAATAATAGTTTTTAAATGATTAATTATTTTAGCTGGTTGGCGAGTAGAATGGATATCTTTACCACCAAAATAAATTATGGTTAGATGGTGAGGCCATTCTAACGCAGGTGTAATTATTGGATTATTATAAAAATTGGGAGCAGTTGCTTCTGGTGACCTAAAAATTCTTACCTTGATGTCAGGTATAGGTTGTGGGCAATTGGCTATGACCCACTAAGGCTACTTTATACATGTAGTATTAGTAAAAGATGTTAGAAATAATTTATAGAAAATATTAATAATAATGAGTTTTTAGAATCTCTATGTTTTTTATATTTTTAAAATGGGTTTTTAGGATAATTAATGGGATTTTTTTAGGTTTTTAGGATTAACACCTAAGGTGTTAATTAACACATTAAGGTGGAAACACAAGTATAGCCTCACACATGCCACCTCTCTATGGGCACAATTTGACTCCATCCGGTCTACCAGCTGAGGCAGTAGAATTATGGTACATTAGATCGCAAGGCTCTCCATATGCTCGACACTGGGCAGAGGCAAGGCTCCTGTTGATAATGTTGAAAATCTCATCGGGACTTTTGTGCTAATCTGATTTTTTCCAGAGCAGGCCATGTAATCCATATTCATCTGCAATGGCCTCACTGCAAATTCACCTATATACCCGAATATTTTATATTTTATAAAACATATATTTTCCCAAAATGCTATGCGTACTAGTGGCTTTTGGTATTATATGTACTAGCTCTATCTTTAAATCCAACATGATGTTTGTAACTCATCTTCAATGTATGTCCCTTTACCTGAAAAAATCTAATCTAATCTAATACAATGTGGATTGGGGCAGCAAGGGGAGGTTATCTTCTTGAGGTTATCATGAGATGATTTCGGGGCTTATCGTCCCTGAGGCCCGATCCTCAACTAGGCCTTCTCTTTGTTACACACCCCCAGGAAGCAGCCAGTAGCAGCTGTCTAACTCCCAGGTACCTATTTTCTGATAGGTAATAGGGGCATCAGGGTGAAAGAAACATTTTGCCCATTTGTCTCCACTTCCACCTGGGATCAAACCCGGGACCTCAGGACTAGGAATCCAAAGCTCTGTCCACTCAGCTGTCAGGTGCCCTAAATTATATACGAAAAAGGGAAATTGCAATACAGTGCTGCTGCATAACCAGACATGTGCCTGTTACAGATATAGGGTGTGCCAAAAGAAATTCCACATATGAGGATCATGTACAGGTGTGAGACGGGCTGGATCACTAGAGGTCTGTTATTGCCGGAAGCAAAATTGCGGCTCTTTTCTCTATGAGAGCGATGTCCCAACTGGATTGCTTGTTGTCTTTGAGTAGGGTTGGTCTGCCAGGGTATGGATTTGTGCTGCATTCCATGAAGTGGAAGTCATGTATCCCCCACCGAGTCACCAAAAATATCTGGTAGAATTTTCTTGACCAGGTCATGTAATGTCAAGGAGGACGACAGGAAGACTGGAGCAGTAAATTGGGTGGCAGTGTGGTCACCAAGGCCACCGAGTCTGAGTGGAAGAGTAGCGAGTCTGAGTGGAAGAGTAGCCTGTTTCCACTGACCGTTGATTGACAAATTTTTCTAACATGTCTTCAGAAGAGCGTCATACTCTTAAAGCTTTAGTCTGTTATAAGCGGCTCATAGGGTATAAGAGGTTATATTATATTTTATTATTATTAGGGTATATTATACTTTGATATTTTAAGGTTATATTATATTTTGATATTATGAGGATATATTATACTTTGATATTATAATCTCATATTATATTTTTATATTATATGGTTATATTATATTTTTATATTATATGGTTATATTATATTTTTATATGACAAGGTTATATTATATTTTTACATATTATATAACTAAGAGGTTGATAAAGGTTAGCAGTTATTTGTTATGTTTCAACCAGTTTGACTGGTATGGCTCTCTCTCTCTCTCTCTCTCTCTCTCTCTCTCTCTCTCTCTCTCTCTCTCTCTCTCCCCCTTCCTCCCCCCCTCCCCCCCCTCCCTCCCTCCCTTACTTTCCCTGACGTAATTTCTCACATTTACACGAGAGGGAGTGTTGAGAGTGCTAGTCCAGGTTGTGCATTGGGGGATGGATTGTACCGATTTCCATTGAATGTCGATTCTTTCCAATATCTCTGCATCCTGACTATTGGTTCTGCGTTGTGGTTCATGCTCCAGGTTCGGTAGCCTGGTTTCGCCTTCTGGTTCAACCTGTTGGTTCTGCATCATGGTTTACCCTCCTGATCTGCTTACTGGGGAATGGTTATGCCTTCTGGGTCTGTATATTGGTTCTGATTCGTTATTTTGCCATCTAATCCACATCCTGATTCTGTCTTCTGGCTTGCCCTTCTGATGTTGCATTGCCTTCCAGCTCTTCTTTTTGGTTCTGACTTCTGGTTCTACCTTCTAATTCTGCTTTCTAATTCTGCCTACTGATTCTGCATTTTAATTCTGCATTCTAATTCTGCCTTCTAATTTTGGTTCCTGGGTTCCTTAGTATGTCACTACTAAGGAAACTACTCCATGCCTGCACTAAAAAAGGCACCTTTCTTGAGCCCAGATAGACACATGTATAAGCAAGTAGATGGGGTCGCCATGGGTTTTCCCCTAGGTGTCCTGTTAGCAAACTTCTACATGGGTACCTTCGAGCAGAGGGTCTTAGTTGACGTGGACTTGAAACCGGCCATATACTGCAGGTATGTTGACATTTTTAGGCAGGTACCTGATGCCAGACATCTGCAGCAGCTGAAGGAGGCATTCGACTGGAATTCTGTGTTGAGTTTCACTTACGAGATGGAGAAGGATGGGAAGCTGCCCTTTCTAGATGTAACAGTCATGGAAAGGAGGGGAGGTTTCCACACTGCAGTCTACACTAAGGAAACAAACATAGGAATGTGCCTCAGTGCCAATAGTGACTGCCCAGACAGGTACAAGAAGAGTGTTGTCGACGCTTACGTCGACCGTGCTCTCAGCCACAGATCAGGATGGAAGCAAGTCGATGAAGAACGCTGTAGGGTAAGGCGGGTCCTAGTCAACAACGGCTTCTCCAATGGTTTCGTTGAAGACATCATAAAAAGAAAGGTGAAACCCCATGCAACCTCTGAAGCATCAACTAACACAACACCTGTATCCCCTATTAGACTATTTTACAGGAACTTCTTTTCAACATCTCATAAAATGGAGGAAAGGGTCCTGAAAGATATTGTTAATAGGAACGTTATCCCTACAGACAAAAATCAGAAGATACAATTGACGATTTACTATAAAACCAAAAAAATGGCCAAGCTACTCATGAAAAACTCTCCAGACACAAAGCAGAACGCCTTAATGGAGACCAACATCGTTTATGCCTTCAAATGCCCACTTGGGGATTGTAAGCCCCAAAGAACTCAGTATATAGGCAAGACAACAACGTCTCCTTCCAGGTGATTAACAATGCATAAGCAACAGGGCTCCTTTAAGGAACATATAATCTCTTCCCACAACCAGACTATCACCAGAGAAGTCTTAATAAACAACACAGAAATCATCACTAGATACAGTGATAGAAGGCGGCTCGACATCTGCGAAGCACTACACACCAAAATTCAACACCAGCAATCAACAGCCAATTAATGCACACCTATATTCTACCCACTTCAAGACTCCATACCAATATAGAAGAATCAAGAGGAAGTATGGGCCAATAAGCCCTTTGCAGTTATTTCCATTCATATGCTTATCCAATTAATACCCTTTGTTATGTGTTCTGTCTTGTGTTTGTCACAAGTTTGTTCACCTCATTCAAAACTGTTGTACCATATCACCTCATCCTGTGGAAAAATCCAAGCAGCTTTAAATCTTTAATTGACTTTAATATGATAATTTTATTTGATTAATTTCTTAGTTAGTTCTTAGTAATAAATTAGTTAATTAAGCAAGTAAGTAAACAAGTAAGTAAGTGAGTGGACTGTGTGTACTGATTCAGCTGCCTGAATTTATCTCATATAATTGGGGGGACAATTTGCAGCTTAAACCACTTTGAGATGGCTCCTTCATAAACCACAAATTGTTTACCTAATCTTCAATATGTAAATTATAAATCATACCACATATGGTGGTCTAATCTACTATTACTATAGCAATAATGAATTATAAATACTAATACTATGTCTACAGTATTGTACAAAAAAAGGGGCTTAGTTGTTCCTGTTGATGGGGGACTGCTAAGGCTGTGTAATTGTAGCATCAAAATTGGGTGTGGCTCTGTGCCTCTGAGTGCCACCTAATAGCGGTTGCCTGGAGGCCTACAAAACTTGGTGTCCAGCTAGGTAATAATCTTATATTGAGGGCCCACTGTCTGCTTAGCTTCTTGTAACTCAAAATCACAATTACCTGCCAAGTTTAAAGAAATAATAATGTTTCCCTAAGCTCATAAGTACAGGTATGACATGGAATATGAGTGTGTTGAGCTGAGTAAGCGTACTTGGTTGTGGGTTTTAATCATACATTATGGTTATTAAACCTATTTATGAATAAACCGGCCAATTTATACAAAAATACTTGGTAAGACGGATACTGGCGTTCCTGTGTTTGCAGAGGTATTGTCGTTGTGGAATACAAACGCAATGGAATGGAACGCAAACCTTCGGATATAAAAAAAATAAAAATAAAAATAAAATGTTTATTCAGGTAAGGTACATACATACAAGAGATTTTACATAGATTGATAGATTTATAGATAGGGCTAGTACATACAATGCCTAAAGCCACTATTACGCAAAGCGTTTCGGGCAGGAAAAACTTTATTGACTAATACTTAATGAGTATAAAGAATAAAATGGGTTGAGAACAAATAAAAATAAAGATGAAAATGGGGAAACATGGCTGAAAAAGCAGCACAAATACAAATAGGTCGACAAACAACGTTGTTTAAGAAAACAAACATGGGTTGACAATAGTGGGGTAAGGTAGGTTACAGGGAATTTATTAGGTAGTGCTTCGTTTTTATCTTAAACTGGTTGAGAGAGGTACAGTCTTTAACATGGTTGGGAAGGTCATTCCACATTCTGGGTCCCTTGATTTGTAGAGCATTTCTAGTTTGATTAAGTCGTATTATTGGAATATCAAAACTGAATTTATTTCTGGTGTGGTGCTCATGGGCTCTGTTACAACCTTCAATGAAGCTTTTGAGGTCAGGATTGGCATTACAGTTCAGCGTTTTATAAATGTATAATACACATGAGAGAATGTGCAGTGACTTAATATCTAACATATTCAGAGATTTGAGTAGGGGTACCGAGTGATGTCTGGGGCCAGAGTTGGATATTGTCCTAATGGCAGCTTTGTGTTGAGTAATTAGAGGACGTAAATGATTTTGGGTAGTAGAACCCCAAGCACACAAATACCATAGTTGAGATATGGATAGATGAGGGAGTAATAGAGCGTCACCAGGGCATGGCGGGGTACATAATATATGATCTTAGAAAGAATGCCAACAGTTTTTGAAACTTTTTGTGATATATTTAGAATGTGTCCCTGGAAATTCAGCTTGTGGACAATGAGAACGTCAAGGAATTTGCCATCTAATTTGTTACAAATTTGGGTATTGTTAATTCTGAGAGTTATTTGATTAGAGGATTTATTGCCAAACAGAATATAGAATGTTTTGTCAATGTTAAGGGTGAGTTTGTTGGCAGTTAGCAAAAGATGGACTTTATTTAGCTCAGTATTTACTGTGGTATTTAGAGCAAGGGGGTCAGGACTGGAGTAAATGAAGGTTGTGTCGTCAGCAAATAGAATTGGTTTGAGGTGTTGGGAGGCATTTGGAAGATCATTAATGTAGATGAGAAAGAGGAGAGGGCCAAGTATGCTGCCCGGAGGAACACCAATGTTGATGGGTAGGGTGGGAGAAATTGAATTATTCACAGAAACATACTGGAGCCTGTCAGTATGGTAAGATTTGAGGTATTGCTGCTAAACACCTCAAATGACATGGTGGAAGTGCTGATAATCAAAATAGAGATTCTAAATGTAGTTATTGTCCTTGTATATAAGTCACAGGAGGCAAGCCCTCAGCAGTTTAAAGACCAACTAATGAAAATCGAACACTGCTTAGAAAACCTCACAAATCCAGCTCCAAACATCATCCTGCTTGGGGACTTCAACCTACGGCACCTGAAATGGAAGCACCTGGCTAATACAGTATTATCAGAAAGAATACCAGGAAGTAGCCTAAATGAACAGGCACATGCAAATGACCTGCTATGGGTGTGTGACAGGTTTGCCTTAAACCAGCAAATAGTAGAACCAACTAGGAAGGAGAACACGCTGGACCTCATTTTCACTAATAATGATGAATTGATCAGGAACATAATGATTACAAATACCTGTTACTCAGATCACAACTTAATTGAAGTTATGACAACCATGGGGAGTAGACCTTCAAAACCAGTCCAGATTCCTGGTGGAGGAGATTTCAGCAAATTCAACTTCAATAATAAACAGATAAACTGGGAGCAAATAAACCAGGACTTCACAGAAATAAACTGGGAAGAACAGCTAGAAAATGCAAAACTGAACCAGTGCCTGGAAAAAATAAGCTCAGTAGCACTAGAAATATGTTCAAACCGCATACCCCTAAGAAAAAAGAGAAAGAGATGCAGATTGGAACGAGAACGTCGTTCCCTATATTGGCGAAGAAAACGAATCGCAGAACAACTTGAGAGTCACACCCTATCTCAAGAACGGCGAAGAAGGTTAGGTAGAGAAATAGAAACAATTGAACGGAAGCTACAAGAATTATACAAAACCCAGGAGAGGCAAAGAGAGCAAAAGGCCATCAGTGAAATAGAGAGAAATCCGAAATATTTTTTCTCCTATGCAAAATCAAGAAAAAAAAAAAAAAAAATCTAGTATCGGGCCCCTGCGAAAGGGAGATGGAACTTTCACCGATGACAACAAAGGAATGAGCGAGCTACTGAGGAAGCAGTACGACTCTGTTTTCAGCGAGCCATTAAACATACTAAAGATTGATAACCCAAATTAATTTTTCATGGATATGATACCAACATCAAATCATATATCAGACGTGACCCTATCCCCACTGGATTTTGAAGAAGCCATAAACAGTATGCCTATGCACTCTGCACCAGGCCCGGATTCTTGGAACTCCATATTCATAAAGAACTGTAAAAAACCACTATCGCAGGCCCTCCACATTCTGTGGAGACAAAGCCTAGATACTGGCGTTATTCCTAATATACTAAAAACAGCAGAGCTAGCACCACTTCCTAAATGAGGAAATAAGGCAGAGGCAAAAAATTACAGACTGATAGCACTAACATCGCACATCATAAAAATTTTTGAGAGAGTGCTAAGAAGTAAGATCACAAAATACATGGAATCCCAGCATCTCCATAACCCCGGACAACATGGTTTCAGAACAGGGCGCTCTTGCCTGTCGCAGTTGCTGCACCACTATGATATGGCATTAGATGCTATGGAAGACAAACAAAACGCTGATGTAATTTACACAGATTTCGCAAAAGCTTTTGATAAATGTGACCATGGTGTTATTGCACATAAAATGCGTTCAAAAGGAATTACCGGAAAAATAGGCAGATGGATCTACAATTTCCTGACCAACAGAACCCAATGTGTAATAGTCAACAAAATAAAATCCAGCCCATGAACCGTGAAGAGCTCAGTTCCCCAGGGTACTGTGCTTGCTCCAGTACTTTTTCTCATCCTCATATCGGACATAGACAAGAACACAACCTATAGCACTGTATCATCCTTTGCAGATGACACTAGGATCTTCATGAGAGTAGGCAACATAGAGGACATGGCAAACCTCCAGTTAGATGTAGATCAGGTCTTTCTATGGACTACAGAAAATAATATGGTGTTTAACGAAGATAAGTTCCAGCTCATGCACTATGGAAAAAATGAAAATATAAAAACGGAAACCACGTACAAAACTCAGGCAAATCATAACATGATTTGAACAAAAAGGCAATGTAAAGGATCTGGGTGTACTCATGTCGGAAGACCTTACCTTTAAAGAACACAATAAAGTAGCTGTCACAACTGCAAGAAAAATGACAGGTTGGATAACAAAAACTTTTCACACTAGAGATGCTATACCGATGATGATACTTTTCAAAACACTTGTGCTCTCTAGAGTGGAGTACTGCTGCACAATGACCGCCCCTTTCAAAGCTGGAGAAATTGCTGACCTGGAGCAGAGGTGCACAATCAGAGAACACTGTATAAACATCAGAGGTCCGAGGTTGTTCAACGTCCTCCCAGCAAGCATAAGAAATATTGCCGGAACAACCGTGGACATTTTCAAGAGGAAACTAGATTTATTCCTCCAAGGAGTGCCGGACCAACCGGGCTGTGGTGGGTATGTGGGCCTGCGGGCCGCTCTAAGCAACAGCCTGGTGGACCAAACTCTCACAAGTCGAGCCTGGCCTCGGGCCGGGCTTGGGGAGTAGAAGAACTCCCAGAACCCCATCAACCAGGTATCAACCAGGAGAGCGTGCAGAGATCCTTTACTGCTAGAATCCACTCAGTAAAACATCTAAACTATTGGGACCGACTAAAGAGCCTAAAACTGTACTCCCTTGAGAGCAGGCGGGAGAGGTACATAATAATTTACACGTGGAAAATATTAGAGGGGCTGGTTCCAAACCTGCACAAAGAAATAACATCACATGAGACCAGAAGACATGGCAGGATGTGCAGAATACCCCTGTTAAAAAGCAGAGGTGCAACAGGTACTCTGAGAGAGAACTCTATCAACATCAGAGGCCCAAGACTGTTCAACACGCTTCCACTACACATAAGGGGCATAACTGGCCGACCCCTAACAGTGTTCAAGAGAGAACTGGATAAGCACCTCCAAAGGATACCTGATCAACCAGGCTGTGACTCATACATCAGGCTGCGAGCAGCCGCGTCCAACAGCCTGGTTGATCAGTCCGGCAACCAGGAGGCCCGGTCGACGACCGGGCCGCGGGGACGTTAAGCCCCGGAAGCACCTCACGGTAACCTCAAGGTAAGGTAAGGTTGCAGGGAGTGTCCTCTGACTCCATAATGATGTAATTTAAGAAGAAGGTTTTGGTGGTTGACAGTGTCAAAAGCCTTCCGCAGGTCCACAAATAACCCAACAGGGAACTCATTTTTATCAAGAGCTGCATGAATCAAGTTAATCATACTAATAAGTGCATCGTTAGTGCTTTTTGGGGGTCTGAAGCCATATTGACAAGAGCTAAGTATTATGTGTTTGGCTAGATAAGAGTAAAGCTGCTTGTAGATTAGTTTTTCAAATATTTTTGATAAGTTAGGCAGGATTGATATAGGTCTGTAGTTGTTAACATCTGTGAGATCACCACATTTGTGGACAGGGGTTACTCTCGCTTTTTTTACCATATCTGGAAAGGTTTGGAGTTCAAGTGACTTGTTGAAGAGCAATGCAATAGCAGGGGCTAAAGAACTGGAGGCTTTTTTGTAAATTAAGGTTGGTATCTCCTCAAGGGCACTAGACTTGGTTTTAAGGGAAAGGATTATCTCATTAACGTCAGTGGAATTAGTAGGCTCTAGGTACAGAGACTGTGGATAGTTACCTGTAAGATAGTCCTTAATATCAGTGCTCGAAGATGGAATATCATTTGCAAGGGATGTCCCAATGGAAGAGAAGAACCTATTGAACTCAATAGCAGAATCAGAGGCTGAGAGCTGACCATCGTTATTTGACAGGAGTGTTGGTTTGTTATTTAAAATCTTCTTGGATCCCAATATTTGTGAAATTGTGCTCCAAGTTTTTTTAATGTTGCTCTTTATTTGAGTAAATTTATCTTCGTAGTACTTAGTTTTGGCTCGTCTAAATATTTTAGATAGCAATAATGAGTAATTCTTTGAGAATTCTCTGGAGGTGGTTCCTAACCTATACTTCTTCTCAAGGTCATGTTTTTTATTAATGGATTTAAGTATTTCCTTTGTAAGCCAAGGATTGTTAAGCCTTTTGGTTGTGACTTGTTTCGTAAGTATAGGACAGTGGGTGTTATAAAGGTTGAAAGTTTTTTGAAGAAAAGATTACACTGCTAGGTTGATGTTCCCTATGTTACCTAACTCGGACTCCCAGTTGATATTATCAGCAGCAGTTATAAAATTCTCTATAGCAGTTTCATTGTGTAGTCTAAAACGTATCACTCTTGACTCAAGAGGTGGTTTGCTAATGTTAGTTAAGAGAAATGTGGGGTAATGATCTGTAGTGCTATCGGTGATTATACCTGAAGTAAGCGAAGAGGTTATGTTGGGCCAGATGTGATCTAGAGTCGTGGCAGTACTATCAGTGATTCTAGTAGGTCAAGTGATTAAGGGTATGAGGAAGCAGGAATTCATACAGTTGAGGAAGCTAACAGCAGTAGGGTGTTCAGGCTCGCAGAGCTCAATATTAAAGTCCCCTGCGATAATTAGATGGTTTTTGTTCAGTCTGTTAACTAATATTAGATTTCTAAGGTTTGAGTTGAATTCGGACACATCAGTGTTAGGAGTTCTACAGACTGCACCCACAGACAGGACAGACTCAGCACCCTTGACTCTGAAACTGCCGAAGATATACGCCCCACAGCAGTCTCTAGTTCTAATTACTTTTAAGCATGTTAGTTATTGGTGGTAGTAAAGAGCAGTACCACCACCTTTCTGATTTTGACGACAGTTGTGAATTGCCGAGTAGTTAGGCATGTTAAAGAGTTGAGTAGTATCCTCTTTCAACCACGTTTCAGTAAGTATAATAAAAGAGAATTTGTTGTCAATAGTTTCAATCAAGGCACTAACATCATCGAAGTGTTTACCTAGGGATCTAACATTCAAGTTGATTACAGACATATTGTGATTATGTGTTAATACATTGTTTACATCATGTGCTGTAAAATATCTGCAATTTTGATCATTAAAGTGATGATTGTCATAGAGTGTGGATAAGAGGTTTAGTTCTGGGTCTATACTTGTCTGCATAAAAAGGCTGGTTGTAGGAAAACAAGGCAAGAATGGCAATTACAAAATAGAATTTTGATATAGAAGGGGGAAAAATATATAAACAAGACTATACAATACAAAAACAAAATGAACAAAAAAAGGAAAAATGAGGTAGATTGCTTACAATTACTCTCAGGTACAGTGTAAGTAACAATTTGCAATTTGCAATTTGAGACACAGGCAAAGCCATGGGTACAATGGAGTAAGGGAGTATGGCGAGGCTAGGCAAACTAGGTAATAAATGAAATCAAAGAAAAAAGTTGAATAATAAACATAGGCAAATTTAAGCTAATGATTATTAACTATAAATAGTTCAGTTATGACTGTATAATTAATAAGACCTAAAGAAATATTAATGCACTCAATTAAGTCCAGTAAATGACTAGTAAAGAGTAAATTAAAAATTAATTTAAAAAGTGAAACAAGGAGACTTAGGATACCTAGCCCGCACTAGGTTACAAGGGGGTTAATTAAGTTGATTCATTGAGAGTGATAATAAGGTGAGGCAAACCATATTGGGAGAGGAAAGTGTTGAGGTTCTCTTCATTAGCAATTGTAAACATTTTACCCCCTGCAGTCTTTCTCACTTTAATCAAGCCATCTCTAACGAAGCCATGATGAATCGCATCTGGGTTTTGATGACGGATTTGACGCAGGCGGTAGAGGAGTTGCTGTCTTGTCCTAGTCAAGCACTCGTTGATGTATATTCCCTTCTGTTGGGATGCAGCTGTCCAGACAAGATAAGATTTCATGGACCGGGAAGTCAGCTTCAGGCGAATTTTCCGCTGGTTCTGTCTTGATGGATTCTTTTTGCCTACTCTGTAGGCAGCAATAATGTCTGTTTTGTTTAGAATGACCATGGTAATCCCCTTTGGAAGTTCCTCATCTCATATTTTCCTCTTCGGTAATTCAGTCTTTTCCCTTCCAATCCCATCCTTGGAAAGGTCATTCCTACCTCCACCAAGTACTCAAATGTACTGTGTACTGTGTATGTAGGAGAGTGTGTTGTGATAGTGCTGTGAGTGGGAGAGTGTGTAGTGGTAGTACAGTGTGTGGGGGTGTGTAGTGGTATTACTGAATGTTGTGGAGGGTATGTGTGGTGGAAAAACTGTGTGTGGAAATTGTGTAGTTGGTTGTACTGTAAGTGGGGGAGAGTGTGTAGTGGTAGTACTGTACTCACCTAGTTGTGTTTGCGGGGGTTGAGCTCTGGCTCTTTGGTCCCGCCTCTCAACCGTCAATCAACAGGTGTACAGATTCCTGAGCCTAACGGGCTCTATCATATCTACACTTGAAACTGTGTATGGAGTCAGCCCACATCACCCCCTAATGCATTCCATTTGTCAACAACTCTGACACTAAAAAAGTTCTTTCTAATATCTCTGTGGCTCATTTGGGCACTCAGTTTCCACCTGTGTCCCCTTGTGCGTGTTCCCCTTGTGTTAAATAGACTGTCTTTATCTACCCTATCAATTCCCTTCAGAATCTTGAATGTGGTGATCATGTCCCCCCTAACTCTTCTGTCTTCCAGCGAAGTGAGGTTTAATTCCCGTAGTCTCTCCTCGTAGCTCATACCTCTCAGCTCGGGTACTAGTCTGGTGGCAAACCTTTGAACCTTTTCCAGTTTAGTCTTATCCTTGACTAGATATGGACTCCATGCTGGGGCTGCATACTCCAGGATTGACCTGACATATGTGGTATACAAAGTTCTGAATGATTCTTTACACAAGTTTCTGAATGCCATTCGTATGTTGGCCAGCCTGGCATATGCCGCTGATGTTATCCGCTTGATATGTGCTGCAGGAGACAGGTCTGGCGTGATATCAACCCCCTAGTCTTTTTCCTTCTCTGACTCCTGAAGAATTCCCTCTCCCAGATGATACCTTGAATCTGGCCTCCTGCTCCCTACACCTATCTTCATTACATTACATTTGGTTGGGTTAAACTCTAACAACCATTTGTTCGACCATTCCTTCAGCTTGTCTAGGTCTTCTTGAAGCCTCAAACAGTCCTCTTCTGTCTTAATCCTTCTCATCATTTTAGCATCGTCCGCAAACATTGAGAGAAATGAATCGATACCCTCCGGGAGATCATTTACATATATCAGAAACAAGATAGGACCGAGTACAGAGCCCTGTGGGACTCCACTGGTGACTTCACGCCAATCGGAGGTCTCACCCCTCACCATAACTCTCTTCCTATTGCTTAGATACTCCCTTATCCACTGGAACACCTTACCAGCTACCCCTGCCTGTCTCTCCAGCTTATGTACCAGCCTCTTATGCGGTACTGTGTCAAAGGCTTTCTGACAATCCAAGAAAATGCAGTCCGCCCAGCCCTCTCTTTCTTGCCTAATCTTTGTCACCTGATCATAGAATTCTATCAAGCCTGTAAGGCAAGATTTACCCTCCCTGAAACCATGTTGGCGATTTGTCACGAAGTCCCTTCTCTCCAGATGTGTTACCAGGTTTTTTCGCACGATCTTCTCCATCACCTTCCATGGTATACAAGTCAAGGACACTGGCCTGTAGTTCAGTGCCTCTTGCCTGTCGCCCTTTTTGTATATTGGGACCACATTCGCTGTCTTCCATATTTCTGGTAGGTCTCCCGTCTCCAGTGACTTACTATACACTATGGAGAGTGGCACGCAAAGTGCCTCTGCACACTCTTTCAGTACCCATGGTGAGATACCATCTGGACCAACAGCCTTTCTGACATCCAGATCCAGCAGGTGTTTCTTGACCTCCTCTCTCGTAATTTCGAACTCTTCCAAGGCCGCCTGGTTTACCTCCCTTTCTCCTAGCACAGTGACCTCACCTTGTTCTATTGTGAAGACCTCCTGGAACCTCTTGTTGAGTTCTTCGCACACCTCTCTGTCATTCTCTGTATACCTGTCCTCGCCTGTTCGAAGTTTCAAAACCTATTCTTTCACTGTTGTTTTCCTTCTGATGTGACTGTGGAGTAGCTTTGGTTCGGTCTTGGCTTTATTTGCTATATCATTTTCAAAACTTTTCTCTGCTTCTCTTCTCACCCTGACGTACTCATTCCTGGTTCTCTGGTATCTCTCTCTGCTTTCTGGTGTTCTGTTATTCCGAAAGTTCCTCCACACCCTATTGTTCAGTTTCTTCGCTTCCATACATGCCCTATTATACCATGGATTTTTCTGTTGCTTCTCGGATTTTTCCCTTTGGGCCGGGATGAACCTGTTTACTGCCTCCTGACACTTTTGGGTAACATAGTCCATCATACCCTGTACAGACTTATCTCTGAGGTCTGTGTCCCAAGGTATTTCACTTAGGAAACTTCTCATCTGTTCATAATTCCCCTTTCGGTATGCCAGCCTTTTGATTCCTAGTTCTTTTTTGGGGGAGATAAGTCCTAGCTCTACCAGGTACTCAAAGTTCAATACACTGTGGTCACTCATTCCCAAGGGCGCTTCCATCTTAACTTCCCTTATATCCCACTCATTTAGGGTAAATATCAAATCAAGCATTGCTGGTTCATCTTCTCCTCTCATTCTTGTCGGTTCTTTGATGTTCTGGCTTAGAAAGTTTCTTGTTGCCACGTCCAGCAGCTTAGCTCTCCATGTTTCTGGTCCTCCGTGTGGGTCTCTGTTCTTCCAATCTATCTTCCCATGGTTGAAGTCTCCCATAATTAGTAGTCCAGATCCATTCCTGCTAGCAACAGAAGCTGCTCTTTCTATTATGTTAATGGTGGTCATGTTGTTTCTATCATATTCCTGTCTAGGTCTTCTGTCATTTGGTGGTGGATTATATATGACTACGACTATAATTTTTTTCCCTCCATTTGTTACAGTACCTGCTATGTAGTCACTGAAACCTTCACAGCCCTTAATATCCATCTCCTCAAGATCCCAGCCTTTTCTTACCAGCAGAGCTACACCACCCCCACCTCTTCCTTCCCTCTCTTTCCTCATAACATAATTGTCCTGTGGGAACACTGCGTTTGTTATCGTTTTCGTGATCTTTGTTTCTGTGAGGGCTATTATGTCTGGGTTTTCCTCTAGTACCAGTTCTCCAAGCTCATTTGCTTTATTTGTAATTCCATCTATGTTATTGTACATCGCTTAGAGGCTCACTTTCTTCTGTCCCTTCTCAAATCGCCTCCTTGGTGAGTGTTCTGCTGGTGGGGGAGGCTGTTCTATGGGTGTGAGGACCTGTGAGGTGGATAACAGGGTCTCAGCGGATACTGGGATGAGGGGCGGGGGGATCCAGTGAAGGGGGAGGGACAATGAGGGTATGGGGTGAAAGGGGAGGGAGGACGGGAAGAAAAGGGGGGGAGGGAGGACTCGGGAGGAGGGGAGGGGTAGAAATGTGGGGATTGGGTGTGGGGGGAGGGAGATTTGGCTGAACATTTGAGTGGGGGCAGGGAGGGTTTGGGGTAGGGGGGTTTTCTATGCAGAGGAAGGAGGCGGGGTTGTCCTCCCTTCTGGTGTTACTGGGTAGCTGGTTGTGGGTTCCCCCCTCTCCTCTGGGGGTGTTGTGTTGGGAGCTGTGACTTCCTGGTTATCCCCTCTCGCCCTGCGCCTCTTCCTTGCTTCTGCCGCCACGGCTCTCTCCTCCCTTGTCATGTCTCTCTGGAGGAATACATTTTTGAATTTTCCCACTTTTTCAGGGAGCTCTTCCTTGATAGGATCTTCTCCTTTGTGCTCTCGTTTGCAAACACTATCTTTATCATTCGGTCTCGGTCTTTGTTGTACCAGCCTAGCCTGAAAACCTTCTTAATGCTATGCTCAGCCCCTTCCATGTCTAGTGCCTTTAGTACTTCATTCACTGCTGCTTTGTCCTTGTCATTCCATTCTGTCCTATTAGAGCCTTCCTGCTCTTTAATACCCACAACAACCACTGATCTTTTCCTTTCCAGCAGTTGGCTAGTGGAGCGTGCCGCCTCCTGTGAGGTGGCTGCTTTCATAGCCACCTCCATCACTGCAGTCATTACTTCAGAGTTATTTTTTTTTTAGCATTTCTGCAAATGTTGCTTTTATTGTGGCATTCTCATCCAAAAAACTATTACCACCTTCTCCCTGGATGGTTTTCTGATTCTCAGCCTCGATACCATTCTCTTTGAGGGCTCTAATCTCCTCCTTTGCTGCTGTCAGCTCTCTTTTCAGGTTGCTTATTTCGTTCTTCATTTCCTGCATCACTTCTTGCATCTCACTCTTGATGTCGTCCAGAAACTGGGTGAACATTTCCTTCATTTCATCACCTTCCCAGCAAACAATTTTAGGTTGCCACAACATATCTGGAAAGTATTTGAAAGTATTGGAAACGTTTGTTTTATCGTATCAGATACGATATTGTGTGTGGACTTAAATAGGTTTCCAAAACTTATAACCAAGACATATGTATCTAACACTAATTTGAGATGTTGTGGCAACTTTACACTCCTAACATGAGTCATTCATAATCCATTCATACACCAATATGAATCTCTTATGAAAGGTTTGAGCCAATAATCTGAACCATTTTCACATCTTTGTGTTTAAAGTTAAGTTTCTTGAAATTAAATTATATTTTATATTATATTATTTTTATTATATTTTATATTATATTATTATTTTCAATTTAAATATTAAAACCAATTTAAGGGTAAAAAAAATCTAATAATTTATATTTCTTTTATTATTTACTAACAATTATAATTATTTACTAACGGAGAGAGGGGAGGCTGGACGGCGGAGAGTGGCGGACAGTGGCGGCGGTGGCGGATAGTGGCGGCGGGCGGACAGTGGCGGCGGGCGGACAGTGGCGGCGGCGGGCGGACAGTGGCGGCGGGCGGACAGTGGCGGCGGTGGCGGATAGTGGCGGCGGGCGAACAGTGGCGGATGGTGGCGGCGGGCGGGCGGACAGTGGCGGCGGGCGGGCGGACAGTGGCGGCGGGCGGACAGTGGCGGCTGTGGCGGATAGTGGCGGCTGTGGTGGATAGTGGCGGCGGGCGGACCGTGGCGGCGGTGGTGGACAGTGGCGGCGGGCGGACAGTGGCGGCGGCGGGCGGACAGTGGCGGCGGCGGGCGGACAGTGGCGGCGGTGGGCGGACAGTGGTGGCGGCGGGCGGACAGTGGTGGCGGCGGGCGGACAGTGGCGGCGGTGGGCGGACAGTGGTGGCGGCGGGCGGACAGTGGAGGCGGCGGGCGGACAGTGGTGGCGGCGGGCGGACAGTGGTGGCGGCGGGCGGACAGTGGTGGCGGCGGGTGGACAGTGGTGGCGGTGGCAGACAGTGGTGGCGGTGGCAGACAGTGGTGGCGGTGGCGGACAGTGGTGGCGGTGACGGATAGTGGCTGCGGGCGGACAGTGGCGGCGGTGGCGGATAGTGGCGGCGGGCGGACAGTGGCGTCGGGCGGACAGTGGCGGCGGGCGGACAGTGGCGGCGGTGGCGGATAGTGGCGGCGGGCGGACAGGGTTGGCGTCGGGCGGACAGTGGCGGCGGTGGCGGATAGTGGTGGCGGGCGGACAGTGGCGGCGGGCGGACAGTGGCGGCGGGCGGACAGTGGCGGCTGTGGCGGATAGTGGCGGCGGCGGGCGGACAGTGGAGGCGGCGGGCGGACAGTGGAGGCGGCGGGCAGACAGTGGAGGCGGCGGGCGGACAGTGGTGGCGGCGGGCGGACAGTGGTGGCGGCGGGCGGACAGTGGTGGCGGCGGGCGGACAATGGTGGCGGCGGGCGGACAGTGGTGGCGGACAGTGGCGGCGGTGGCGGACAGTGACGGCGGTGGCGGACAGTGGCGGCGGTGGCGGACAGTGGCGGCGGTGGCGGACACTGGCGGCTGTGTCTGGCGGTGGTGGCGGGCGGTGGCGGGTGGCAGCGGCGGCTGGTGGTGGAGGGTGGTGGCGGCGGTGGTGGTGGGTGGTGGTGGCGGCGGCGGCTGGTGGTGGTGGGTGGTGGTGGCGGCGGTGGTGGTGGGTGGTGGTGGCGGCGGCGGCTGGTGGTGGAGGGTGGTGGCGGCGGTGGTGGTGGGTGGTGGTGGCGGCGGCGGCTGGTGGTGGTGGGTGGTGGTGGCGGCGGTGGTGGTGGGTGGTGGTGGCGGCGGCGGCTGGTGGTGGTGGGTGGTGGCGGGTGGCGGCTGGTGGTGGGTGGCGGCTGGTGGTGGGTGGCGGGTGGCGGCGGGTGGCGGCTGGTGGTGGGTGGCGGTGGGTGGCGGCTGGTGGCTGGTGGTGGGTGGTGGGTGGTGGCGGGTGGCGGCTGGTGGTGGGTGGCGGCTGGTGGTGGGTGGTGGCGGGTGGCGGCTGGTGGTGGGTGGCGGCTGGTGGTGGGTGGTGGCGGGTGGCGGCTGGTGGTGGGTGGCGGGTGGCGGCGGGTGGTGGGTGGTGGCGGCGGGTGGTGAGTGGCGGTGGAGGGTGGCGGCGGCTGGTGGTGGGTGGTGGCGGGTGGCGGCGGCTGGTGGTGGGTGGTGGCGGGTGGCGGCGGCTGGTGGTGGGTGGTGGCGGGTGGCGGCGGCTGGTGGTGGGTGGTGGCGGGTGGCGGCGGCTGGTGGTGGGTGGTGGCGGGTGGCGGCGGCTGGTGGTGGGTGGTGGCGGGTGGCGGCGGCTGGTGGTGGGTGGTGGCGGGTGGCGGCGGCTGGTGGTGGGTGGTGGCGGGTGGCGGCGGCTGGTGGTGGGTGGTGGCGGGTGGCGGCGGCTGGTGGTGGGTGGTGGCGGGTGGCGGCGGCTGGTGGTGGGTGGTGGCGGGTGGCGGCGGCTGGTGGTGGGTGGTGGCGGGTGGCGGCGGCTGGTGGTGGGTGGTGGCGGGTGGCGGCGGCTGGTGGTGGGTGGTGGCGGGTGGCGGCTGGTGGTGGGTGGCGGCTGGTGGTGGGTGGCGGCGGGTGGTGGGTGGCGGTGGGTGGCGGTGGATGGCGGCGTGTGGCGGCTGGCGGTGGGTGGCGGTGGGTGGCGGCGTGTGGCGGCTGGTGGCGGGTGGCGGCTGGTGGTGGCGGGTGGCGGGTGGTGGTGGGTGGTGGCGGGTGGCGGCTGGTGGTGGGTGGTGGCGGGTGGCGGTGGGTGGCGGCTGGTGGTGGGTGGTGGCGGGTGGCGGCTGGTGGCGGGTGGCGGCTGGTGGTGGGCGGCGGGTGGCGGCGGGTGGCGGCTGGTGGTGGGCGGCGGGTGGCGGCTGGTGGCGGCCAGCTGGGACACACCCTTTACCACTGAAGGTCTGAGAACAACTAACCATATGTCTCTCTCACCACCACCAGCCTAGTGTTGCCAGCTCGCGCTCTCAAAATGTTTCCTTCAAAGATTGTATATTATCTTTGAACAACAAGTTTGATTATCAAGGAAATAATGCATATATTATTGTCACATTAATACTGTGCAATATCTTATTACATTCCTGCTAAATAATTATAATTTGAAACAGGACAAAAAATCCAACATATATATAAAAACCAACATTAGAGATCACGAGGCCTAGGCCTCGCCTGTGACCACACATCCTGCCTCCCTGGCCTGCTACACTCACACACCTCACACTCTTAACTCTCTCATAATCACTCTCACTCTCTTACTCTGTCACTCTTACTCTCTGTCACTCTTACTCTCTGTCACTCTTACTCTCTGTCACTCTTACTCTCTGTCACTCTTACTCTCTGTCACTCTTACTCTGTCACTCTTACTCTGTCACTCTTACACTGTCACTCTTACTCTCTGTCACTCTTACTCTCTGTCACTCTTACTCTCTGTCACTCTTACTCTCTGTCACTCTTACTCTCTGTCACTCTTACTCTCTGTCACTCTTACTCTGTCACTCTTACTCTCTGTCACTCTTACTCTCTGTCACTCTTACTCTCTGTCACTCTTACTCTCTGTCACTCTTACTCTGTCATTCTTACTCACTCTCAGTCACCCTTACCCATTCATACTCACTCTCTCACTCTTACTCTCATACTCTTACTCTCAATTACTCTTACTCTCAATCACTCTTACTCCCAATCACTCCTACTCCCAATCACTCCTACTCCCAATCACTCCTACTCTCATTCTTACTCTTACTCCCAATCACTCTTACTCTCAATCACTCTTATTCTCATTCTTACTCTTACTCTCACTCTTACTCTTACTCCCATTCACTCTTACTCCCAATCACTCTTACTCTCAATCACTCTTACTCTCAATCACTCTTACTCTCAATCACTCTTACTCTCATTCTTACTCTTACTCACTCTTACTCTCAATCACTCTTATTCTCATTCTTACTCCTACTCCCAATCACTCTTACTCCCAATCACTCTTACTCTCAATCACTCTTACTCCCAATCACTCTTACTCTCAATCACTCTTACTCTCAATCACTCTTACTCTCAATCACTCTTACTCTCATTCTTACTCTTACTCTCATTCTTACTCTTACTCACTCTTACTCTCAATCACTCTTATTCTCATTCTTACTCCTACTCCCAATCACTCTTACTCCCAATCACTCTTACTCTCAATCACTCTTACTCCCAATCACTCTTACTCTCAATCACTCTTACTCTCAATCACTTTTACTCTCAATCACTCTTACTCTCAGTCACTCTTACTCTCACTAACTCTCAATCACTCTTACTCTCACTCTAAGTCTCAATCATTCTTACGCACTATTACTCACTCTTTCTCTCAGTCATCCTAACTCACTCTCATACTCACTCTTACTCTGTCACTCTTACTCTCTGTCACTCTTACTCTCTGTCACTCTTACTCTCTGTCACTCTTACTCTGTCACTCTTACTCTCTGTCACTCTTACTCTCTGTCACTCTTACTCTCTATCACTCTTACTGTCATTCTTACTCTGTCACTCTTACTCACTCTCAGTCACCCTTACCCATTCATACTCACTCTCACTCTTACTCTCATACTCTTACTCTCAATTACTCTTACTCTCAATCACTCTTACTCCCAATCACTCCTGCTCCCATTCACTCCTACTCTCAATCACTCCTACTCTCATTCTTACTCTTACTCTTACTACCAATCACTCTTACTTTCAATCACTCTTATTCTCATTCTTACTCTTACTCTCACTTTTACTCCCAATCACTCTTACTCCCAATCACTCTTACTCTCAATCACTCTTACTCTCAATCACTCTTACTCTCATTCTTACTCTTACTCACTCTTACTCTCAATCACTCTTATTCTCATTCTTACTCCTACTCTCACTCTAACTCCTACTCCCAATCACTCTTACTCCCAATCACTCCTACTCTCAATCACTCTTACTCCCAATCACTCTTACTCTCAATCACTCTTACTCTCAATCACTCTTACTCTCAATCACTCTTACTCTCAATCACTCTTACTCTCACTAACTCTCAATCACTCTTACTCTCACTCTAACTCTCAATCACTCTTACTCTCATACTCACCCTTACTCTCAATCACTTTACTCTCACTCTTACTCATTCTGTCACCCTTACTCTCACTCTTACTCACTCTTGTCACTCTTACTCACTCTCAGTCACTCTTACTTATACTCACTCTTACTCACACTTACACACTCTCTGGCACTCTCACTCACCTTCAGTCACTCTTACCCACTCTCGCTCACTCTTACTCACTCTAGTTAATAAGAACACGCCAATATAAGACAACAAAACGTTTCCAGATTCTTTCTCACCACTTTCCAGCAACTTTTATAATTTATATAAATTATCTTAGGGAATAATACATAAATTATATATTTAAACATGATATTAGTGTTTAGTGGAATGCATAAGGAGTCAAATTGTGTTAAAAAGAGCGATTTTTAGAAAATTTGGAAAACTACTTTTTTTGTTCATATTATAACTAAATGGATTTTAAAGGTTTCACTCAGCCAATATATATCATTCACAATTTATTAATGAATTTTACAAAAAAACACCATAAATTTTATATTTAAACATGTAAAAACTATTTGTTTTACATTTGGAAGAAAATAATTGTAGAAAAACAATTTATAATTAAACCTTTGTGTTTAGATTTTTTGAGTAAAAGTTTCTCAAAGGCTCTCCTGCACCATTCTCAATGCAAATCATTCCCACACCTATGGGAAGAGATAGGCGAACGTTGTGTAGATGATTTGTGTTTGCTGGGTTGGCTCTTCCCTGTTCCCCTGGTACCTCTGGCTGCCATGCTTGACCCTGTTCCTATAGTTGTGCCGTGATAGGATTTGTCAGGAGGGCAGAGCAGGATGGGGGAGGGAGAGAGAGAGAGAGAGAGAGGAAGAGAGAGAGAAAGAGAGAGAAAGGGAGTGATAAAGGGAGAGATAAGTGGGTGGGTGGGGGGGATCCGACCCTTCCTCTGAAGTGAGAAGAAAGTAGAAGGGGAGGGGGGGAGGAGATGGAGAGAGAGGTGGGAGGGAGAGAGGGAGAGAGAGGAGAGGGAGAGAGATGGAGAGGGAGAGAGGGGGGGAGGTGTGTGTGTGTGTGTATGTGTGTATGTGTGTGTGTGTGTGTGTGTGTGTGTGTGTGTGTGTGTGTGTGTGTGTGTGTGTGTGTGTGTGTGTGTGTGTGTGTTGTGTGTGTGTGTGTGGGCAGAGAGGGAGGGGGAAGGAAAGAGAGGAAGGGAGAGGGAGAGAGAGAGAGAGAGAGAGAGAGAGAGAGAGAGAGAGAGAGAGAGAGAGAGAGAGAGAGAGAGAGAGAGAGAGAGAGAGAGAGAGGGAGAGAGAGAGAGTGGGAGAGAGGGAGAGAGTGGGGAGGGGAAGAGTGTGTGTATGGGCGATGCGGGGGACTGGGGGTGGGGGGGCGGAGATGGCGACCAGGTCAGGTCAGGTCAGATGGGGGGTCAAGAGGGGGGGGGATAGTAAGGGTCCCGATCCCAGGTGTTAATGCCTTTTCCACTGACTGAACGATTGTGTGTGTGTGTGTACTCACCTAATTGTACTCACCTAATTGTGCTTGCGGGGGTTGAGCTCTGGCTCTTTGGTCCCGCCTCTCAACCGTCAATCAACTGGTGTACAGATTCCTGAGCCTATTGGGCTCTATCATATCTACATTTGAAACTGTGAATGGAGTCAGCCTCCACCACATCACTTCCTAATGCATTCCATTTGCTAACTACTCTGACACTGAAAAAGTTCTTTCTAACGTCTCTGTGGCTCATTTGGGTACTCAGCTTCCACCTGTGTCCCCTTGTTCGCGTCCCACCAGTGTTGAAAAGTTCGTCCTTGTTTACCCGGTCGATTCCCCTGAGGATTTTGTAGGTTGTGATCATGTCCCCCCTTACTCTTCTGTCTTCCAGTGTCGTGAGGTGCATTTCCCGCAGCCTTTCCTCATAACTCATGCCTCTTAGTTCTGGGACTAGTCTAGTAGCATACCTTTGGACTTTTTCCAGCTTCGTCTTGTGCTTGACAAGGTACGGGCTCCATGCTGGGGCCGCATACTCCAGGATTGGTCTTACATATGTGGTGTACAAGATTCTGAATGATTCCTTACACAGGTTCCTGAACGCCGTTCTGATGTTAGCCAGCCTCGCATATGCCGCAGACGTTATTCTCTTTATGTGGGCTTCAGGAGACAGGTTTGATGTGATATCAACTCCTAGATCTTTCTCTCTGTCTGTTTCATTAAGTACTTCATCTCCTGTGTGTATGTGCGTGTGTGTATGTGTGTCTGTTTTAGCGTGTGCACACTTGTGTGCGTGTATACGTATGTGGGCGGGCGTGCGTGTATGTGTCAAGATATCCCTTATGCGTTACCTCCGCCTGAATGAGCCACCCTGAGATTTTTAAATAAATATGATATCCTGAACAAGAATTTGATAATATTTTACCTCAATCTGTACACCTGATTAATTGACCAGAGAGGGGGTACATATCAGTCTCCTCCTGCTCACACAACCAGATGAGTAAGGACGATGTATGATGAAAATGGTTATCCGTCGTTGTCTCCCACTAGGTGATTCACTAAGTGCTGGTAGATTGATGAGGTCGGTTCTTCTCTGTCTACACAAAGCTCTGGAATCAGTCACTGTATCGTTGTGTGACAGTTCACTAATTCACTGTACCACTGATCACAGTCACCACTCAACAGCACAATCAGGTAGTTCCACGGCAGGGCGTCCCACCCGGTCAGGTCGCACACTTACATGCACCGGTGATGCCACTAGCTCCACTTTGGTTTCTTCGCCAAATCTTCGCACTATCGCTAGCGATATGACTATGCTATGTTGCACCCTGCTAGCTACACACTGTGAGAAGCCAAATACTATGATCTAGCCTCTATACTCCTTCAATGTCAGGAGAAATTGACGAATTTCCGCGGACCTCACTAATCGCGTGTCTCCCCTACCATCTCCCAGTCACAGTGTGTGGGGGAGAGTGTGTACTGGTGGTACTGTGTGTGGGGAGAGTGTGTAGTGGTAGTAATGTGTGTGGGGGGAGAATGTGTAGTGGTAGTATTGTGAGTGGGGGAGAATGTGTAGTGGTAGAACTGTGTGTTGGGGAGAATGTGTAGTTGCATTACTGTGTGTGTGGGGTAGAGTACGTAGTGGAAGTACTGGGTGGGGGTGAGTGTGCGGGGGAGAGTGTGTAGTGGTAGAACTATGTGTGTGTGGGGGGTGTGTGTAGTTGTAATAGTGTGTGTGACGGAGAGTGTGTAGTGGTAGTACTGTGTGTGGGGGACAGTGTGTAGTGTCCGTACTGTGTACTGGGGTGAGTGTGTAGTGTAAATACTGTGTGTGCGCAGGAGAGTGTGTAGAGGTAGTACTGAGTGTAGGTGAGTGTGTGTAGTGGTAGTACTGTGTGTGAGGGAGAGTGTGCAGTGGAAGTACTGTGAGTGGGGGGAGTGTGTGTAATGATAGTACTGTGTGTGTGGAACAGTGTGCAGTGGTAGTACTGTGTGTATGGGGGGGGAGAGTGTATAGTGGTACTACAGTGTGTGGGGGGGAGAGTGTGTACATCAGCGTAAGCGTCCACGAGGTGAGAGGTCAGTACAAAGTAGAGTAGTATAAGTGTTTTGGAAATGCCACCAGGCAATTGTGTGTTTATTTTGCTTATCTTTATCCTATTAGCGTATTACAATCTTCATATAAGAAATTATTGGGTTTGCAATTTGATTATTTATATGTATCCTAGTTAATTAATTATTTGAATCTTTTTTTTTTTTTTTGAGATATATACAAGAGTTGTTACATTCTTGTACATCCACTAGTATGCGTAGCGTTTCGAGCAGGTCCCTGGAATACGATCCCCTGCCGTGAAGAATCGTTTTTTCATCCAAGTACACATTTTACTGTTGTGTTAAACAGAGGCTACAGTTAAGGAATTGCGCCCTAATTTCATTTATCTTTATTCTTAATTGTAATATACATATAGTCACCTTGTTTATTTATATTCAATCATATTAACTGTCAGTTGTTTGTTCTTCTGTTTGTTCAAGTTCTTTCAATATTACTATTATTAGTTAAATCTTTTTTTAAGTTCCTCATTGTATCCAACACCATATTTTCGGATTTTTAAAACTGTCGATTATTATCTATTTTTTACCTTTCGATCACTTAGATGTTAAATGAAACTGGTAACATCTATGCAATCGCGATATAAATATGAGGGGTTCATATCACAGCAATACCGTTTATATGCATAAGGTCTGTGGTCGCTGCAATACATATTAATTAG
This sequence comes from Procambarus clarkii, assembly GCF_040958095.1. Taxonomy (NCBI): domain Eukaryota; kingdom Metazoa; phylum Arthropoda; class Malacostraca; order Decapoda; family Cambaridae; genus Procambarus; species Procambarus clarkii. The sequence goes on along the minus strand of NC_091203.1, from coordinate 4,359,439 downwards.
CAGGTACAGAGTTTGCATATTCACTTTATTTGATTTGTTTAAAATGGTATATTTAGTGCACAAGTTTATTTCATTTTCCTTAATTTTTTATTAATAAATAACATTGTTGTAAACTGTTTAATTATCTCATTATATTTACCTTCTTCTTCTTCATTATAAATTAAAATTTAAATATAGAAAGTTTACATATTGTATGTAGGTTCTCACTGCATGAAAGTTTATTACTTGTTTATCTCATGAGAGCTGCAACATTAACTATAGAACTGTAATTACAAGTTAAGACTATTTTATATTAACCCATCTAACACCACCCACCTTATGGCTGGAAGACTTGGCTGTAATGAATGAAGGCCAGCTAGTCAACGCTGTCCAAGGATTGGTATTACAATGGCTAATTAGTGATCACTTTCCCATATTAAGTACATTCATCCCTATAAGGTAATAACCATTGGTAAAACTTTTATCCTGGGTAAAATAACTTATTTACATTAACGCTGTAAGTTAACAATGCACTGTACTTGTTTGCAGGCGATGAGTCACAATAACCTGGCTAAAGTATGTTGACCAGACCACACACTAGAAGGTGAAGGGACGACGACGTTTCGGTCCGAGAATGGTCCAGAACGGACCCAAACGTCGTCGTCCCTTCACCTTCTAGTGTGTGGTCTGGTCAGCTGTACTTGTTTAATTAAAATGACTTAAAGGTGAACATCCTGAGAATAACCTTGTATATTAAACTAAGTAAGTGTAACAAGGGTAAATGTAATGGTGTGTAACTTCCAGAGATAAGTCTTACAATGGGGACTTACATTAGTAAAAGTACTACCTTGGGTAAAATGACAATGTAATACTGTAACATTCTAACATTCTATGCGGTTAACATTGAATTGCCGGAGGGAGGGGAAGAGGGGCAAACGGAGGCCCCCTCCCCTTCCCTGTTAGATTAAGCACTTGCCCAAAACTATGTGGCTATGCAATAATTGTAAGAACACCACTGTTATATACTCTGACAAATCCAATGTACCTTCTTGTATATAACACAAACAAATGTGTAAATAAATAAATATTGAATTGATAAATTTAATGAACTTTGGATGAGATGGGATAGATAGTAATTTCTTTGGAAGCACACTATTGGATGAGAAGGGAGGATAGTAATTTACAGGATCCCCGGGATCCTCATGAAATGAATTGTTTGTGTATTTGCTATTTGTACCCATAGGCTCAAGCTGTTAGCTTTTGGATTCCGCCTTTCTAACCATCTGCTGTCTAATGTACTGACTCCCGACCTAATTTTCTCTCTTATCTAGTATTACACACACACATTTTCAGGATAAAGATTCAGAGAATCTGATTCCTTTCACATCACTAATCTGATGTCTTTCTGCTCACTTAGAAAGTCCTCTGTCATATATGGTGCAATAAACCCATCTGGCCTTGTTGCTTTCTATTGATAATAACTTTAGTCTCCACAAACATGTGTGCTTGGGTAACATTTAAAAGACATTCTTAATGGTTCAACTATAGACGAATGTGACAGAAATGCTACTGGATTTTTGTAGTCTCAATTCTTATCTGATCAGAAATGTCAATTAAAATGTTTTACTGGTTACTGGTACAGTAGTAGTTCTGCTTAGAGCTAGCTATACGCTACTAATTCCATTTGAATACTATAATTCTAAAACATATTTTCATGCACTCAAAAGATCTTGAACTTATCAAATGAGGAGTGAATGTATATATTCTTCAAGGAATGAGTATGGGGTGCAAAATAAACTACTAATCACATGATATGACACTATGATATTCGTGCTCTACTTTGGGGTAAATCAAATACATGATTATTTTCAAAATATATACTTTAATGACAAATATTTGAAAAGATATTTAAAGTTGAAATATTTATCTTTAAAAAAGATAAAACCTCCTTGCATTACACAAGTATTGATGAAATACGACATATTTACCGACTATAATGATGGCATTGAATGTAGTGTTTATGTGTCCGGATACCGGCGATCATGAATTATTACTTATTTAAAAATATAATGCCTTTCACATAAATTATATATATTACTTGAAATGTAGTTACAATAACGTCTACATCTCTGCTTTTCTTCTGACATATAAATCTTGAAGGTTAATTAGCATATATATGCATGTTAATTAGACAATTATTTGCTGGTGTGTAGCTCTCCACACACCCAGAGCGGGTCCATGTATTTTCCCAAAGCTACATCCATAGTTATCTAGTGCTACTCCGGCCTTCTAGCATTACACAAGTAACGAAGATATATGACATATTTACCCCCTATAATGATGTTATTGAATGTATTAATAATATGAATGCATGTTAATTATACAATTGATTGGCTAATATATATGGTTCTACACACACACCCAGAGCGAGTCCATGTATTTACCCAAAGCCACCCCTAGCTACCTAATCATACCCCTAAATTTCCTTGCATTATATAAGTAATGAAGAAATACGACATATTTATCTTATTATAATTATGGTATGTAATGTAGAATTTGGAAAAAATATGGATTTACTCTAAACTAATCTCTGGATATGTAAATAAGTACATAGTAGTTCAAGCAGCGAACGCATACCAGCGAATAATCATCAGCATCTATATAACAAAACTATTGTCCCATTGAGTTAATTTCACTTCCAGACATTTATTTTTCAATACAACTTCAATATTTTCTGGCTATTTATGCTAAATATTATTGCAACTATGCATTATTGTAGTTTATATTATTATTTCAATTTGTTACAATTTGAGCAGAGAAGTGCGACGTGTGTACAAGAGGCTGATATGCCAGTAAACACTCTCCAGGCAACAATCTGTCTTGGATAAGTCGCTCCACAACATTGACGCTTGGATCGTCGACTTGATTTGGCGTCACCAGCTTTTCGTCTAATTTCTTTATAAAAAGATACTTTTTCAGATTAAAATGATGTTTTTTCGTGTTGTACATTTAGTACCAACATTATAATGAATAAATATATCATATTTATTCATTACTAACGTATTGCCAGGAAGCTTTGTGAAGCTTGTGTAGCTTGTGGTAATTAGATGGACCCCTGGTCATGTTTAAAAGCAAGGCAGGGTTAGGCTAGGCAAGACTAGGTAAGGGTATACTGGGATAGGCTTGGCTACGGTTGGCTAGGAAGAGGTAAACGAGGAAAAGCAAGTTTGTGCAAGCACTATGCACAGCTAGAAAGAACTATGCTAAGATGGTTTAAGCTGGGCTAGGCTAGGATAAGCTAGGCGGGGCTTTGCAGGCCCCGCAGGGCCCCGGTTGACCAGTGGAGTCTAATGGTCTAACCTTCTATCTAGTTTGCTGACCTAAGAGTGTAAATGCCTAGCCCCTAACCCGCTGCAATATTATTATAAAAGAAATATTACTTATTATAATCTTAAATACTAAATACCTGGATAACACAGGTCACCTGCACCATGCTTTCTTCTAGATAGTAGGTGCAGTTTGCATGAAGGGTTTGTCTTCCCGATGACTGCACCAGTACAGATGTTGGTAGAGGCGTTTATGTTGAGGTTGATAAGAGTTTCAAAAGTACTTGTTACGTTGTGCTGTAGACAGAGGAGCGACGACTAAAACAGAGGTGTATGTTAGAGGGAGACTTACCGCACCGTAGGGCGGTGTGTTGTGTTTATGGCGTCAGCTGATCCTTGATGCTGCGATAACGGAATTCTTTTACTTGAAATAATAATTAGATTATTAATAATTAACGTAATTTTTACTCAAGATTCACAAAAATCATTAACACTATTTTAAAAGAAAATTTAGAACACATCTAAAACCAGATATGCAGATTTTGTGTGATATTTATTTCAACATTATATATTAATAGAATGCTGTAACTAATATTTTTAAATATTAGGTAGTTGCCAGCTACGTATATCTCATATAAACGTTGCAAAAATATTTTAGAATAAAATAACACATTACACATTTAAAAATCATCTTTGCCATGAATTAATACCTAAACATCTTTTTAATACAGTGATAAATTGTGTCAAACATTGCATAATAATATTTACAAAAAGGTGCATGACCACAAGACAAAGAGGCATGATTTCAACAGGATATGTGGGGTTGTCACAAAATTCTGATTTTAATTATAAAGTAGTTTTCACAATGTATTTTAACATAATTATGAAGCAGTTGAACTACCAAATTGTTCTGTTTTATAAATGAATAATGTTAAATAGCTATATACATAACAGTAAAATAATGACACCTACAATTAATGATAACTAGAAAATAGTAAATGGTAACTCCATCTGAACGAAAACTTAATACCAAATTTCTTTGATGTTTTTCGTAATATAAAGATTGACAGTAAGATATCTAATTCATTATGAAGTAATTAACAACAAAACAAACTTTATTTTCATTGCAGAACATATATCAGAGCATACTAGTGACTCATACATTAAAAATAGTGAGATTTTTAAACAATTCGGTTGTAAACCAGCAGAACCGCCTACCCGCCAAAGACGTAACATAAATTCCATAAATAATCAATAATAATTTTCGGCAGCTATCGAGGTACCATAGGTAAATTCATGTACTCTAACAAGATGCTACTTGCTGTTTAGCTGTTTAAATCCTTGGAAAATTGTAATGACCAGCGACATAAAATATAACAATGAAATAGTAGCTGGTAACTATAGGCGAACGAAAAATTCAATTCCAAATTGATTAGATATTTTCCTAAATATAAAGGTCGACCTGAAGGAATTTTATGAATTATGGACTAATTAAGCAAAAAGACATTGGTAATTTTACTTGAAGAACAGATACCAGAGAATAGGTAGTGAGTACATTTATATTGTATAATGGGAGAAAGCCCCTGGTAGCCGCGAATTAAAATAGCTGTAATTATCAAGAAAATAACGTCCAAAAACAGCCGTAGGGACAAAACGGCAAATGATGACGTTATTCTTAAGAGGACACGTTGCACACACACAAACGTTCAGTCAGGGAAGAAAGGATTAACACCTTTTGTGGAAAGAGGCAAGACCCCACTATACCCCACCTCCTCTCTTACCCCCCTCTGACCTGACCTGGTCGCCACCACCGCCCCCCCCCCCACCCCCCAGTCCCCCGCATCCCCCTTACACATACTCTCCCCCTCTCTCTCTCTGTCTCTCTCTCTCTCTCTCTCTCTCTCTCCCCCTCTCTCTTTGTCTCTATCTCTATCTCTCTCTCTCTCTCTCTATCTATCTCTCCCTCTCTCTCTCTCTCTATCTATCTCTCCCTCTCTCTCTCTCTCTTTCTCCCTAACCCCGCTCTGCCCTTCTGACAAATCCTATCTCGACACAACTAGAAACCGGGTCAAGTATGACAGCCGGAGGCAACAGAGGAACAGGGAAAAGCTCAGGTGACGAAATGAAGGAAATGTTTGCCCTGTTTCTGAAGGACATCAAGAGTGAGATGCAGGAAATGAAGAATGAAATAAGCAACCTAAAAAGAGAGCTGACAGCAGCAAAGGAGGAGATTAGAGCCCTCAAAGATAACAGTATCGATGCTAAGACTCAGATAACCACCCAGGGAGAAGGTGGTAATTTGTATTTTGGAAGAGAATGCCACAATAAAAGTAACATTTGCAGAAATGCTAAAAAAAAACAACAACTCTGAAGTAATATCTGCAGTGATGGAGGTAGCCATGAAAGCAGCCACCTCACAGGAAGCGGCACGCTCAATTAGCCAGCTGCTGGAAAGGAAAAGATCAGTGGTAGCTGTGGGTATTAAAGAGCAGGAAGGCTCTAGTAGGAAAGAGTAGAATGATAAGGGCAAACGGCAGTGAATGAAATACTGAAGATACTAGACATGGAAGGGGCTGAGCATAGCATTGAGAAGGTTTTCAGGTTAGGCTGGTACAAAAAAGACCGAGACCGTGTGTTAAAGATAGTGTTTGCAAACGAGAACACAAAGGACACGATTCTAACAAAGAAAAGCCACCTGCAACATGTGGAAGAATTCAAAAAAGTATTCCTCCAGAGGGACATGATGAGGGAGGAGAGGGCTATGACGGCAGAAGCAAGGAAGAAGTGCAGGGCGAAAGGGGAAACCCAGGAAACCACAGCTCCCAGCACATCACCCCCAGAGGCGAGGGTGGGGGGGGACCCACAACCAGCTACCCAGTAACACCAGCGGGGAGGGCAACCCTACCACCCTCCTCTGCACAGAAAACCCCCTTTCCTTCCTGTCCCCCCGTCCCTTTCACCCTATACCCTCCCTCTCCCTCCCCTTTCACTTGACCTCCCACCCCTCATCCCAGTATCCTCTGCAACCCTGGTATCCACCTCACAAATCCTCACACCCATGGCACAGCTTCCTCCACTAGCAGAACACTCACCAAGGAGATGATTTGAGAAGGGACAGAAGAAAGTGAGCCTCAATGCAATGTACACTAACATAGATGGAATTACAAATAAAGCAAATGAACTTGGAGAATGGGTACTAGAGGAAAACCCAGACATAATAGCTCTCACAGAAACAAAGCTGACGAAAACCATAACAAATGCAGTGTTTCCACAGGACTATTATGTTAAGAGGAAAGAAAGAGAAGGAAGAGGTGGTGGTGGTGTAGCCCTGCTGGTAAAAAAAGGCTGGGATTTTGAGGAGTTGGTTGTTCAGGGATGTGAAGGTTTCAGTGACTACATAATAGGAACAATAACAACTGGAGGGCAAAAAATTATAGTCGTAGTCATATATAATCCACCACCAAATGACAGAAGACCCAGACAGGAATATGATAGAAACAATATGGCCACCATTAACATAATAGAGAGAGCAGCTTCTGTTGCTAGCAGGAATGGATCTGGACTACTAATCATGGGAGACTTCAACCATGGGAAGATAGATTGGGAGAACAGATACCCGCATGGAGGACCAGAAACATGGAGAGCTAAGCTGCTGGACATGGCAACAAGAAACTTTTTTAAGCCAGCACATCAAGGGTCTAACAAGAATGAGAGGAGAAGATGAACCAGCAATGCTTGATCTGATATTTACCCTAAATGAGTGGGATATAAGGGAAGTCAAGATGGAAGCACCCTTGGGAACGAGTAATCACAGTGTATTGAACTTTGAATACCTGGTAGAACTAGGAATTATCCCCCCCAAAAAAGAACTAGGAAACAAAAGGCTGGCATACCGAAAGGGAAATTATGAAAAGATGAGAAGCTTCCTAAGGGAAATACCTTGGGACACAGACCTCAGAGCTAAGTCTGTACAAGATATGATGGACTATGTCACCCAACAGTGTCAGGAGGCAGTAAGCAGGTACATCCTGGCCCAAAAGGAAAAATCCGAGAAGCAAAAGAAGAATCCATGGTATAATAGGGCATGTATGGAAGCAAAGAATCTGAACAAAAGGGCGTGGAGGAACTTCCGGAATAACAGAACACCAGAAAGCAGAGAGATACCAGAGAACCAGGAATTAGTATGTCAGGGGTGAGAAGAGAAGCAGAGAAAAGTTATGAAAATGATATAGCAAACAAAGCCAAGACCGAACCAAAGCTACTCCACAGTCACATCAGACTGAAAACAACAGTGAAAGAACAGGTAATGAAACTTCGAACAGGCGAGGACAGGTAAACAGAGAATGACAAAAAGGTGTGTGAAGAACTCAACAAGAGGTTCCAAGAGGTCTTCACAACAGAACAAGGTGAGGTCACTGTGCTAGGAGAAAGGGAAGTATACCAGGCGGCCTTGGAAGAGTTCGAAATTACGAGAGAGGAGGTCAAGAGACACCTGCTGGAACAGGATGTTAGAAAGGCTGTTGGTCCAGACGGGATCTCGCCATGGGTTAGGTTATCTTGAGATGCTTTCGGGGCTTTAGTGTCTCCGCGACCCGGTCCTCGACCAGGCCTCCACCCCCAGGAAGCAGCCCGTGACAGCTGACTAACACCCAGGTACCTATTTACTGCTAGGTAACAGGGGCATAGGGTGAAAGAAACTCTGCCCATTGTTTCTCGCCGGCGCCCGGGATCGAACCCGGGACCACAGGATCACAAGTCCAGCGTGCTGTCCGCTCGGCCGACCGGCTCCCGCATGAAATAGTGTGCAGAGGTACTTTGCTTGCCACTCTACATAGTGTATAGTAGGTCACTTGAGACGGGAGACTTACCAGAAATATGGAAGACGGCGAATGTGGTCCCAATATACAAAAAGGGTGACAGGCAAGAGGCACTGAACTACAGGCCAGTGTTCTTGACTTGTATACCATGCAAGGTGATGGAGAAGATCGTGAGAAAAAACCTGGTAGCACATCTGGAGAGAAGGGACTTCGTGACAAATCGCCAACATGGGTTCAGGGAGGGTAAATCTTGCCTGACTGGCTTAATAGAATTCTACGATCAGGTGACAAAGATTAAGCAAGAAAGAGAGGGCTGGGCGGACTGCATTTTCTTGGATTGTCGGAAAGCCTTTGACACAGTACCGCGTAAGAGGCTGGTACATAAGGTGGAGAGACAGGCAGGTGTAGCTGGTAAGGTGCTCCAGTGGATGAGGAAGTACCTAAGCAATAGGAAGCAGAGAGTTACGGTGAGGGGTGAGACCTCCGATTGGCGTGAAGTCACCAGTGAAGTCCCACAGGGCTCTGTACTCGGTCCTATCTTGTTTCTGATATATGTAAATGATCTCCCGGAGGGTATAGATTCATTTCTCTCAATGTTTGCGGACGATGCCAAAATTATGAGAAGGATTAAGACAGAAGAGGACTGTTTGAGGCTTCAAGAAGACCTAGGCAAACTGAAGGAATGGTTGTTAGAGTTTAACCCAACCAAATGTAATGTAATGCAGGAGGTCAAATACAAGGTATCATCTGGGAGAGGAAATTCTTCAGAAGTCAGAGAAAGAAAAAGACTTAGGAGTTGATATCACGCCAGACCTGTCTCCTGCAGCCCATATCAACAGGATAACATCAGCGGCATATGCCAGGCTGGCCAACATACGAACGACATTCAGAAACTTGTGTAAAGAATCATTCAGAACTTTGTATACCACATATGTCAGGCCAATACTGGAGTATGCAGCCCCAACATGGAGTCCATATCTAGTCAAGGATAAGACTAAACTGGAAAAGGTTCAAAGGTTTGCCACCAGACTAGTACCCGAGCTGAGAGGTATGAGCTATGAGGAGAGACTACGGGAATTAAACCTCACTTCGCTGGAAGATAGAAGAGTTACGGGGGGACATGATCACCACATTCAAGATTCTCAAGGGAATTGATAGGGTGGATAAAGACAGGCTATTTAACACAAGGGGCACACGCACTAGGGGACACAGGTGGAAACTGAGCGCCCAAATGAGCCACAGAGATATTAGAAAGAACTTTTTTAGTGTCAGAGTGGTTGACAAATGGAATGCACTAGGTGGTGTGGTGGAGGCTGACTCCATACACAGTTTCAAGTGTAGATATAATAGAGCCAAATAGGCTCTATTATATCTATGTGGGAGCCGGTCGGCCGAGCGGACAGCACGCTGGACTTGTGATCCTGTGGTCCTGGGTTCGATCCCAGGCGCCGGCGAGAAACAACGGGCAGAGTTTCTTTCACCCTATGCCTCTGTTATTTAGCAGTAAAATAGGTACCTGGGTGTTAGTCAGCTGTCACGGGCTGCTTCCTGGGGGTGGAGGCCTGGTCGAGGACCGGGCCGCGGGGACACTAATAAGCCCCGAAATCATCTCAAGATAATCTCAAGATAGGCTCAGGAATCTGTACACCTGTTGATTGACGGTTGATAGGCGGGACCAAAGAGCCAGAGCTCAACCCCCCCAAACACAACTAGGTGAGTACAGTACTATCATTACACACTTTTCCCCCCCCACACACTGTTGTACTACTACACACTCCTTCCCCCCCCCCACACACACACTACTACCACTGCACACTGTTCCACACACACAGTACTACCATTACACACACTCCCCCCCACTCACAGTACTTCCACTGCACACTCTCCCTCACACACAGTACTACCACTACACACACTCACCTACACTCAGTACTACCTCTACACACTCTCCTGCGCACACACAGTATTTACACTACACACTCACCCCAGTACACAGTACGGACACTACATACTGTCCCCCACACACAGTATTACCACTACACACTCTCCGTCACACACAATATTACAACTACACCCCCCCCACACACACATAGTTCTACCACTACACACTCTTCCCCGCACACTCACCCCCAGCCAGTACTTCCACTACGTACTCTTCCCCACACACACAGTAATGCAACTACACACTCTCCTCCACAGACAGTATAACTACTACACAGTCTCCCCCCGAACACAGTACTACCACTACATACTCTCCCCCCGAACACAGTTCTACCACTACATACTCTCCCCCCGAACACAGTTCTACCACTACACATTCTCCCCCACACACAATACTACCACTACACATTCTCCCCCAACACACATTACTACCACTACACACTCTCCCCACACACAGTACCACCAGTACACACTCTCCCCCACACACAGTACTACCACTACACACTCTCCCCCACTTACAGTACAACCCACTACACAATTTCCACACACAGTTTTTCCACCACACATACTCTCCACAACATTCAATAATACCACTACACACTCTCCCCTACACACTGTACTACCACTACACACTCTCCCACTCACAACACTATCACAACACACTCTCCCACATACACAGTACACTGTACATTTGAGTACTTGGTGGAGGTATGAATAACTTTTCCAAGGATGGGATTGGAAGGGAAAAGACTGAATTACCGAAGAGGAAAATATGAGATGAGGAACTTCCAAAGGGGAATACCATGGGAAACAGAACTTCGAAACAAGACTGTACAGGACTTGATGGATTATGTCACCCAGAAGTGCCAGAAAGCTGCAGACAGGTTTACCCCGGTCCAAAAGGAGAAAAACGAAAAGCAACAGGAGAATCTTTGGTTCAACCAGGAATGTAAGGTAGCGAAGCAACTGAGTAAAAGAACATGGAGGAACTACAGAAATAACGGAACACCAGAGAGCAGGGAGAGATACCAGATGGCCAGAAATGAGCACTTCAGAGTGAGGAGGAAGCTGAATGTGACAAAGGCTGTTGGGCCTGACAGAGTCTCACCATGGATACTAATGGAAGGTGCAGAAGCACTAAGTGTGCCACTCTCTTTGGTGTATAATAGGTCACTCTAAACAGGAGACCTACCGGAAAGTTGGAAGACAGCTAACGTAGTCCCAATATACAAGAAGGGTGACAGGCAAGAGGCACTGAACTACAGGCCAGTTTCCCTAACTTGTATACCATGTAATATGATGGAGTAGATCGTGAGGAAAAGGCTCATAGAGCATCTGGAGGGAAATAGCTTTTTAACACACCACCAACATGGGTTCAGAGATGGTAAATCGTGCCTCACAGGTTTAATAGAATTCTATGACCAGGCAACAAAAATTAGACAAGAAAGTGAAGGGTGGGCAGACTGCATTTTCTTGGACTGCCAAAAATTTTTTGACACAGTACCCCATAAAAGGATGCTAAAAAAGTTGGAGCAACATGCAGGAGTAAAAGGGAAGGTGCTCCAGTGGATAAGGGAGTACTGGGCAGAAAAGGAGGGGGGCTAAGGGGTCACCTTGTTGGACACCTTCACAGGAGTTTATTTCATGCTCCCCAAAAAGAAGCTTAGATTCCCCACTGTAGCACGATCGGATGAACGGGTAAAGGGGACGGAAATGGTTGTGTACAGCCCTGAGGACAGCGTCTCGTCTGACTTGATCGAAGGCATTTTTGAAGTCAAGCTTTACTAGTGCCTTCTGGTCCGGGAGATCAGCAATGTAAGCCCGCGCTGCATGTGCTGCAGCTTCACAACTTAGGGGAATCCCAAACCCGAGCTGATGAGGTTTCAGCAAGGTGGCTGCTTCCTGGCTGATAGATCTCACAGCAGCCTTAGCTACAAGGCGTCGGAGGGTGTTGCCAACGGCAATGGGCCTGATATCCCTATCCTTCTTCTTTAGAGCACAGAGTGCTGCTCCATAAAAGACAGGCCTGATGTCCTCAGGGATGCCGCCAGCCAAACACATGTTGGAGAATCTGGTAAGTTTCACTAGAAGGTCCATTGCAGCATCTCCAAGCACCGGGTTCAGCTTTTGTTTGATGTGCTGGGGTCTTAGGCCTGTAAAGCCCCCTGCTGAACCTGTTGGGAAAGACATGGCTGCTTTGTACACCTCAGATTCTCGAACAGTCGAGGGTTCTATGCCAGCATTGTTTTCCTGGGGATCCCTGCTGCTGTCGGGGGCTCTGGGTGGGTGTTTGTCTTGAAGAGCCTCTGCTGTCGTGGCGTTCCTGGGGGCAATAGTGTCATCGCTGGTCATGATTCTGATGGCACCTGTGGTATTGCCCTCTTCTATTTTCCTGGTGATCTGTGCTCTCATTTTGTGGTTCTCAGATGAGTTATTGTTGGTCGTCCTGCGGCTGGTGTTCTTGGCACGAGGGGGGAGGCAGACCAAGTTGTCTGCTCTGGGGAATTCATTAAGTGCCCTGATTACAGAGGTTGCTAATGACTTGTCTCTCCTGGGCGGTAATGTTAGGCATGCATTCCCAAATAGAAGGAGATTGTGCCACGATCCAGAGGTTCTGGGAGCATTGTTGACCTTTGTCAGCAGACTGGTGAGTTTGGCTGCTGCTTGATATATATATATATATATATATATATATATATATATATATATATATATATATATATATATATATATATATATATATATATATATATATATATATATAGCTATATATATATATATATATATATATATATATATATATATATATATATATATATATATATATATATATATATATATATATGATTAAGGCACAACTCTCCTAAAAGTTGACCCCTCACTTGCTCTAGTGCTCTTGGGAGGTGGTGATCTTTGGTGTATTTAAATACTCCGAAATTACCATCTCTTTTAAGGGTCTGAGCTGGTGGTGGAGCGGGTTAAGGCGTACCTGTTATGCCAGTTGCTGGAAGGCTTCTGTGCTGGCTAGGGTTCGAGTCTCCTGGTGGGAAAGTGTTCTAAAGTTATATATATATATATATATATATATATATATATATATATATATATATATATATATATATATATATATATATATATATATATATTGTGATGATAATCTCTTTCAAGAGAGATTGAGCCTGCTCTTCCCTATATCATTCACGTCATTCTACAAGTACAAGATGCTATATTAAAGATACGTCCACCAGTATCACAAAACGTTTTGCCCAGGAAGCAAAGCGTACCTTGCACCACCCGACACGCCGGCTCTCCACCCGTCGTCAACGAGCAAACTACCCATTCTCCGCCTGCCTGCTCCTGATTGGCTGGTGTATCGCCGACAGCACACCTGCACCTGCACTCACGCTCTCTACCTGAGTCGACGTCTGGGCCAGCTCACGCTGTCCTCCTCAGAATATCTTTGTGCTCTTAAAAGTTGACATCTCTCTCTGGTATACTAAGCCCTGGCTGTCGTGTGCTAAGGGAGGTGGCAGCTCTAGCCAATATTCTCAGCACCTGATTATTATTTATTGTCTTGCACATTATTTTATATTGGAGTAAATTTTCACATCTATTAATTATTCATGTTGTTTTGTTTGTTGACTTGTTTTGAATTTTACGTAAGCCAAGGGATTGTCTTTGTTCATATCTTGTTTTCTAAAGTAATTAAAATTTCATTGTTTATATTTTGTGTTTTGCGTGTCTTCCCATTACCTTACCACAGACAAACAGGCAAGCAGTCTCTTTTCTTATGTAAGTGTGACCAGGCTTTGACACCTGCCATTGGAGGACTGCCGAACATCAACACTTTACCGTCACATTTCATGGGGGCCTGTCCAAGGAGCTTCACTCAGGTACTAGTACCAGAACGTAAATTTGTGGTAAGCGTACTTGGCTTTGGTACAGTTGCTTTTCACTATTTTCAATATTCAATTTTATTTTTATATGATGCTGTGTGTATTGTGCATTCCGAGAGTAGCATATGGTGAGTGTGAGACAACTTTGGATTACGTGGTGACTGTAGGCCTCAGTCATTCTCTTAATTGGTCATCTCTCCCTCCGTGTTATTACTCGTGTTTACCATCTTTTGTCCCTAGGATATTTCTCATATTTTCGGCAGATCATCATATTGGTACCCTGGTACTGTGGTCTGTCCCCGGGTCAAGAGCACCTAATCTTCTGCAATCCGACTGTAGGAGGGATAAAGAGGGCCATAGTTCCTCTAGCACGAACTTTGTTGCTGAATTGGGACCTCAGCAACAGTTCTCGTCACCAGTTGACACCTCGCACCCTTACACGTCGGTCAGAGATGATGATATTTACTTAGGTAGGGAATTAGCTTTCTTTTTTCAGAGCACAAAGTTCGCTAATTCTGTAAGTATCATATTTCATTTCAGTGGGAAAAACTTGCTTATGTCCTATAGAGACTCGGCAAGGTATGCCTACATTCTTGGACTACCTAATTCACTTTTGAGGCAATAAAATGTTTCATTTGTTTTAGAAACTCAGTTTCGCTTACTTAGTAGGATTTACTTGCCCTTATCCTCTTACATTGAGTACCGGGTACAAGATTTCCTGCGATCTTGATTTATTAATCATTTACCATTTTGAAATTAACATTAATTGTTAACGATTCCACAGGATAGGTACCAGTTGCCACGTTGTCCTGTTTCTGACATTCACCATATCACAACAGTATATTCGTTGTACATTTATTTGCTAATTTCACCATGTTTCGTCTCCAAGCTTTCCGTGCAGATCCAGCAGGTGAAATAGGGAACTTAAATCGTGCCTAGAGGACTGAATTACAAACTCTTGCACATGAGTATCAACTAGATGTTCCCCATGGAACCAACAAAAATTAACTGCATAACCTGTTACTGGATTATCTCTTAGAGGAAGGTAAGATTGACTCTGAAACTCACGAAACTTACTCTATTGCAGATAAACCTGATTTGGCAACGATGAAACTCAAACTAGAACTTGCCAAGATCGAGAGAGAACAACAAAGGGAAGCAGCTGCAATACGAAAGGAAGAAAAGGACCGAGAAGCGACCCTGGCAAAAGAAGCCCTACAGATAAAGGAACGTGAAATCGCCCTCAAGGAACGAGAAGCTGCCTTGAGGAAAGAAGAACAAGAACGTGAGATTGCAATACTCCGTGAGCGTGAAAGAGTACAGCTTGAAGCAAAACATCGTTACCTGGAGATGCAACGCGAGCATGACAAACAACAAGCAGCTCTGGCTATGGAATGTCGTCAACAAGAATTCGCGTTGGAAACTACGCACCTCACTCAACGCCAGCAAGCTGCCGCCAGTCTTCCAGTAAGTTTCAATATCTCCCATGCAAGTAAGTTAATGCCACCATTTGTAGAGACAGAGGTCGACGTATTTTTACCACCTTTGAGACCCTTGCTAATCAAATTAGCTGATCTGCCGACCAATGGGCTACCCTTCTCAGAGTACATCTCACAGGTAGAGCTGCAGTTACACTCAGTACTTTGGCGTCTGAGAATGACTACCTGACCCTGAAACAAGCAGTGTTGTACGCCTACCTTCTCTCCACCGAAAGCTACCGAAGAAAATTACGTGACCACCTAAAGGCAAGTACCACTACCTTTCTAGAATTTGCTAATACCAAAAGGAGATATTTTATGAAATGGCTGGAAGCAGCACATGTCTCTACCTTTGCAGAACTCGTCAACCTCATGCTAGTTGAAGAATTCTTGAGGCGTGTGCCTCCTCCTGTCCGTTTATATTTAGCAGATAAAGAAGAGACCGACTACCTAAAATGTGCTAAGTCGGCTGACATTTACAGCCTCATCCACCGGCTGACACCAGAACCATCTTCCAGTAAGAAGTCTTGGTACAGTTACGAGAAAGTGAGTACCGATCAAGCTGGCTCGCAATTGTACTGTAAGTATTGTAGACTCTATGGACATACCATAGATAAATGTGGTAAATCTCAATACAAAGGTAATACTGAATCAACTAAACCCAAACAGACTCCTCCTAAGTCCGGTAAGCCTGTGATGAATGTTGGTGTTCATGTTAATGATCTTTCTCTCTTCAGTAAACACCTGTATCCTGGAACTGTCTCTACCAACGGTTCAGATCCGGAGGGACGTTTCAAACTGAAGATCTTGAGGGACACAGCGGCTCTTTAGTAAACACCTGTATCCTAGAACTGTCTCTACCAACGGTTCAGATCCGGAGGGACATTTCAAACTGAAGATCTTGAGGGACACAGCGGCTCTTCTATCAATTATTTTGAAATCAGCCGTGCCCAATATCGCCTACACCGGGGAAACCGTCTTCATCACTGACCTCACTGCTACCACTCCTTATCCACTCGCCAGAGTCTACCTGGATTGTCCCTTCGTGACCGGTGAAGTCCAAGTCGCCATCAGGGAAAAGCCTTTTCCCATGCCTGGAGTGCAACTTCTCCTGGGCAACGACTTGGCAGAAGACCTGCAACCGACCAACCTGATCGTCATGGACAAACCCCAGGTGTGTACCTCTGTAATGGATAATCCCATCTTTGAGTATGTTCCAGCAAAGGTTCAAGAGAGTGATGAAGTTTCTCCTCCGGTTTTAGTGACCACCCGTGCACAAGCTGCACGACCACAGCCAGCTGACTCTACGGCTACCGCTGTCCCTCAAGACCCTCAGAAACTACCCCCGAATCTGACCACGTTGGAGTTCCGTAAGTTACAGAGGGAAGATCTTACCTTGACACCATTATTCTTCCAGGCTGAGACTCAACCTGACAGTATTCCTGGGTTCTTTCTAGAGAACGAGTTGCTCTACCGCAGATATAGACCCAGTAAACTGAAGGAGGAGGACGATTGGGCCAACGTCGAACAACTAGTGATTCCTGCCAGTCTGCGGCCCACTATTCTACACCTGGCCCACGGCGCACTTTCGCACTACGGTTTTAACAAGACCTACTACGGAATCCGTCAAGGTCCTTCTGGCCAGGTATGGTAAATAGCGTCAGTGTCATACATGTCAGATGGCAGGTAAACCGAACATCTCTATCCCCAGAGCATCACTGACACCCATCCAGGTGCCTGCGGAACCTTTCCACAGACTTATTATAGACTGTGTGGGTCCTTTACCTCGGACCAGTTCTGGCAACGCCTATATACTAACCAACCTGTGTCCAACCACCAGATTCCCCATAGCAGTTCCAGTAAAGAACATTACGGCTGCTACTGTGGTGAAACACTTATTGAAGATCTTCACCCAGTATGGATTTCCAAGGGAGGTTCAGAGCGACTGTGGCACCAACTTCACCAGTGATCTCTTCAAGAAGACACTGGAAGAGTTCAACATCACACAGGTATTGTCCAGCCCCTATCATCCTGCTTCACAGGGTTCTCTTGAGCGTAGTCATCAGACTATTAAAGCACTCCTGAAGAAGTTTTGCAATGAAACCTCTAAGGATTGGGATAAACAACTAGATCTCATTATGTGTATATTTAGAAGTCTTCCCAATGAGTCTCTAGGAGTATCTCCTTATGAGATGCTCTACGGACGTAAGTGCCGTACTCCTCTCAAAGCTTTTAAAGACTCTCTTCGTGATGCCACATTCAGTGAGCATCAGAATGTGCCCCAGTTTCTTCAAAACCTGCAACACATTCTAGAGAGGGTGCATAACTTTGCTAAGGATAATCTATTGGAAGCACAAGAGAGGATGAAGACTCATTACGACCAGAACAGCAAAGTAAGGAAATTTAAACCGGGAGACTTCGTACTGGCCAATTTCCCTATCCCAGGTTCTCCCTTGCAAAACAGGTTTTCAGGACCCTACCGCATCAATGAGTGCAGAAACAACCACAACTACGTTCTAGAGACTCCAGATAGGCGGCGGAAGACCCAGTTGTGCCACGTCAACCTCCTAAACCTATATAACGGTACTCCTCCCACTGTGTTAATAGCATATTCTTCCTTTAAAGGTCCATACATCCACAGTGAGACCTTCCCTGCTTCTCCTCCCGAAAGCACTGACACTGAGTCAGCGCTTTCCAATTCGGAAATCCTAACTGATCTTCATCCTAACTGAAACTATTTTCAGGACAATAATAGTGCACCTCTCATCAAAATCTTCAAGGAACATCAGGAGTTGTTCCGAGATGATCCACAAGAGTGTAATGTAACTCAGCACGACATCCAACTGCTCCCTGACACCCGGCTGATTCGTCAACCCTTCTACCGAATCAGCCCTAGCAAGAAGGAAGTCATGCGTGCTGAGGTACAGTACCTCCTGGATCATGGACTGGCCACACCTTGCGAGTCCCCCTGGACCTCACCCTGTATCTTGGTGCCAAAACCCCAAGGTAAGGTTAGATTGTGTACCGACTATCGGAAATTGAATAATGTGACTGTCAAGGATGCATACCCCTTACCAAGGATAGATGACATCCTTGACGCCATTGGTAATGCCCGGTACTTGTCCCAAGTGGACTTGCTCAAGGGGTATTACCAAGTGTGTTTAACAGAGCGAGCCAAAGAAATATCTGCCTTTATCACTCCCTTTGGACTTTTCAGGTATGAACGCCTTCCCTGTGGACTATGTAATGCCCCGGCCACCTTTCAGAGAGCTGTCAACCGCGTCATCCAGGGCTTGGATAACACCTACGCCTATTTGGATGATATCGTTGTAGCATCCAACACCTGGAGCGAACATCTGCTCCAGCTGCAACGATTGTTCGCCAAGCTCCTGACAGCCGGCCTCACCATCATCCTGGGCAAGTCCACCTTTGCTAAAGGTAAAGTGCGTTATCTGGGTCATGTAATAGGGAGTGGCAGCCTAGCTCCGTTAAACATACACACTCAAGCCATCAAGCATTATCCACAGCCTACCACCAGGAAGCAGCTCCTGCGCTTCCTTGGTCTTGCCTCCTACTACCGTAGGTTTGTGATGAATTTTAGTACGGTAGCAACACCATTAATCACTTTAACCAGTCCCAAACAATGGTATAATTGGACCATTCAGCAAACCGTTGCTTTCGAACAACTCAAATTCCTGCTCTGTTCTAATCCGATTCTCGCCTCGCCAGATATCACCAAGCCTTTCATCCTCCATGTCGACGCCAGTGGTACCGGCATCGGGGGTGTCCTGATGCAGCAACGGAGCGAGGAGGTTCTACCTGTTAGCTACTACAGCTACAAGTTGAAACCCCCACCAGAAGAATTACAGCACTATCGAGAAGGAGCTGCTCTCCATCGTCCTGAATCTACAGCACTTTGCTCCATACCTACAAGGTGCTCGGTCTACCACTATCTACTCAGATTACAATCCTCTCCGCTTCTTACATCAAGCCCAATTCAATAATCAACGTCTTCTACGATAGGCTTTATATCTACAAGATTTCAACCTGGAGATATTCTACATCAAGTGTTCTGACAACATCATAGCCGACGCCTCTCCAGAGTCTATGAAGTAGAGGCAACTCCACCTATCACTCTACCACATGAAGATGTAACTTCTTCCGGAACCACAGGCTTCGGGGGAGAGTTGTGACGATAATCTCTTTCAAGAGAGATTGAGCCTGCTCTTCCCTATATCATTCACGTCATTCTACAAGTATAAGATGCTATATTAAAGATACGTCCACCAGTATCACAAAACGTTTTGCCCAGGAAGCAAAGCGTACCTTGCACCACCCGACACGCCGGCTCTCCACCCGTCGTCAACGAGCAAACTACCCATTCTCCGCCTGCCTGCTCCTGATTGGCTGGTGTATCGCCGACAGCACACCTGCACCTGCACTCAAGCCCTCTACCTGAGTCGACGTCTGGGCCAGCTCACGCCGTCCTCCGCAGAATATCTTTGTGCTCTTAGAAGTTGACATCTCTCTCTGGTATATTAAGCCCTGGCTGTCGTGTACTAAGGGGCGTGGCAGCTCTAGCCAATATTCTCAGCACCTGATTATTATTTATTGTCTTGCACATTATTTTATATTGGAGTAAATTTTCACATATATATATATATATATATATATATATATATATATATATATATATATATATATATATATAATCTTTGGACAACACCCACCAGTGTTGGACAACACCCACCCACCATATATATATATATATATATATATATATATATATCTTTGGACAACACCCACCAGTGGGACTCGAACGAGTTGTGCTTTCTGGGTTCGAGTCCCACTGGTGGGTGTTGTCCAAAGATTATATATATATATATATATATATATATATATATATATATATATATATATATATATATATATATATATATATATATATATATGCGAACAAGCCTGAATGGTCCCCAGGACTATATGCGAATGAAAACTCACACCCCAGAAGTGACTCGAACCCATACTCCCAGAAGCAACGCAACTGGTAACTACAGGGCGCCTTAATCCACTTGACCATCACGGCCGTCAAAGGAAGTGATAGCCGAGGCTATTTGGGCCACTTCCCCGACGGCAACTCGGATGGTAATCTTGGGCATAGCATTTCACCAAATCACCTCATTCTTTGGGGCACACGTGAGGAACACAAATGCGAACAAGCCTGAATGGTCCCCAGGACTATATGCGAATGAAAACTCACACCCCAGAAGTGACTCGAACCCATACTCCCAGAAGCAACGCAACTGGTAACTACAGGGCGCCTTAATCCACTTGACCATCACGGCCGTCAAAGGAAGTGATAGCCGAGGCTATTTGAGCCACTTCCCTGACGGCAACTCGGATGGTAATCTTGGGCATAGCATTTCACCAAATCACCTCATTCTTTGGGGCACACGTGAGGAACACAAATGCGAACAAGCCTGAATGGTCCCCAGGACTATATGCGAATGAAAACTCGCATTCATTCATTCGCATATAGTCCTGGGGACCATTCAGGCTTGTTCGCATTTGTGTTCCTCACGTGTGCCCCAAAGAATGAGGTGATTTGGTGAAATGCTATGCCCAAGATTACCATCCGAGTTGCCGTCGGGGAAGTGGCTCAAATAGCCTCGGCTATCACTTCCTTTGACGGCCGTGATGGTCAAGTGGATTAAGGCGCCCTGTAGTTACCAGTTGCGTTGCTTCTGGGAGTATGGGTTCGAGTCACTTCTGGGGTGTGAGTTTTCATTCGCATATAGTCCTGGGGACCATTCAGGCTTGTTCGCATTTGTGTTCCTCACGTGTGCCCCAAAGAATGAGGTGATTTGGTGAAATGCTATGCCCAAGATTACCATCCGAGTTGCCGTCGGGGAAGTGGCTCAAAGAGCCTCGGCTATCACTTCCTTTGACGGCCGTGATGGTCAAGTGGATTAAGGCGCCCTGTAGTTACCAGTTGCGTTGCTTCTGGGAGTATGGGTTCGAGTCACTTCTGGGGTGTGAGTTTTCATTCGCATATAGTCCTGGGGACCATTCAGGCTTGTTCGCATTTGTGTTCCTCACGTGTGCCCCAAAGAATGAGGTGATTTGGTGAAATGCTATGCCCAAGATTACCATCCGAGTTGCCGTCGGGGAAGTGGCTCAAATAGCCTCGGCTATCACTTCCTTTGACGGCCGTGATGGTCAAGTGGATTAAGGCGCCCTGTAGTTACCAGTTGCGTTGCTTCTGGGAGTATGGGTTCGAGTCACTTCTGGGGTGTGAGTTTTCATTCATATATATATATATAATCTTTGGACAACACCCACCAGTGGGACTTGAACCCAGAAAGCACAACTCGTTCGAGTCCCACTGGTGGGTGTTGTCCAAAGATATATATATATATATATATATATATATATATATATATATATATATATATATATTGGTGTATACTGGCAGCAGGTTTTCTTTCAAACATGTTTCATTGAATATGACCGCATATTCTGTATTTATTATTTTCTGGTTTAGGGCTTCTATCCCTCTAACTATTTTTTAGCATCAGGGCTTAATTGAAATAGGAGTTCTCCAAAACTCATTTTCGTAATTTTAAGGTGAAGAAAAGAAGTGATTTACTATAGAGTGTATTACACTTATTGGTATAATTTGCACGACGTTTCGAACCTCCATGGTTCATTCTCAAGTGAACAGATCTTACAATACTAGTTGATTTTATACCAGCATTAGGTCAGGTGATAATACAATGAAGGTGAAAACATGGGGGGATACATAAGGGATAAACATAGGGGCTGCAGAAGGCTTATTGGCCCATACGAGGCATCTCCTATCTAAATACAAAGATTAATCCAGTGTAATTGGCCTGTTATGTTGGACATTGTCTTCTGTGTTGGCATCGATATGTTCTTGTCTTGTCCTTACTCTCATGGTGGGTAGAGTAAATAGTTCCGTGATTTGGGTGTTCATGGTAGGTCGCTCTATTCTTATGTGAATTGCCTCAAGAATTTGTAATCTTCTTGAATCTTGGGTTTTGTCTATTATGCAAGTATTCTTGTTCAACATTTCTCTTGTTAGAGTAATGTCATGGGCTTGTCTCATGTGATTCCTAGGGGCACCAGATTGAAGATGGCATGTCAAACGCCTCGTCAGCTTGGTCGACGTCATACCTATGTACTTACATTGAAGGTTACATCCTTCGTGGGGGCAAGTGTACATGTATACAACGCTTGACTGCTGTAGAGGGTTCTCCGTCGGCTTCGGGCTGTTTTTGATAAGGAGTTCGGAAGTCATCTTGGTTTTGTAGAATATTATCAGGTTTATGTTTTGGTTAGGAGTAGTGCTTTTTACTCCTTTACGGATTATTTCTTTCATTATTCTTTCCTCTTTTATATGTTCACTGTGCATGGTTGATTTGTAATATAATTTTATTGGGGGTGTTGTGGTTTCTGTTCTAGGTTCTGAATTATACCAACGGTCCAAATGTCTTCTTATAGCAGCGTTTATTTCTGCGTTGCTATATCCGTTGTTCACCAATACCTGAGTTACTCTTTCAAACTCTCTACTCACGTTGCTCCATTCAGAGCAGTGGGTAAGCGCTCGACGAATATTAGCATTGAGAACACTGGCTTTGTATCTTTGGGGGCACTCACTTCTACCGTCCAGGCATAATCCTATGTTGGTGGGCTTGGTATATACGTTGGTGCTTAAAGAGGTTCCTGTTTTTGTTATTAGTACATCCAAGAATGGCAGACTGTTATTTTCACTATTTTCATGTGTAAATCGGAGTACTGACTCTCTCTCTAGGTGTCTTTTTAGGTCAATTAGTTCATCTGAGTCTTTTACTATTACGAATATGTCATCTACATAACGGCAGTATACAGTTGGTTTTTGTCTGCTACTGATGACCCTATCTTCGATGGTTCCCATATAAAAATTAGCAAATAAAACTCCTAAGGGGGAGCCCATTGCTACTCCGTCTATTTGTAAATACATGTCTCCTTGTGGACTGATGAAAGGGGCTTCCTTTGTACATGCTTCGAGAAGACTTTTCAAGTGTGGCTCAGGTATGTCTAATTTGGGGGTGCTCTCGTCTCTGTATACTCTGTCCAGTATCATTCCTATGGTTGTGTCGACTGGGACGTTGGTAAAAAGGGATTCAACGTCCAGGGAAGCGATGATTCCATCGGGCTGGGTAGATTTGATCAATTCTAGGAAATCTGCTGATGATTGTAGACTAAACTTACTTGGAGTGTATGGAGTTAGGAGTTCATTGAGTTTCTTTGCCAGGTGATAAGTTGGGGTTGGTATTTGGCTGATTATAGGGCGTAGTGGGTTACCTGGTTTATGCGTCTTAACATTGCCGTAGGCATATCCTAAGCCATAGTCGCCTTGAAGTTTATTGAAATGCACACTACCTTTCTTTGCGTTGATTGCTGTAATTGTTTTGTTTACTTTCCGCTTAAGGTCTTCTACGGGGTTCCTCGTGATTCGTTGAAATTTGGAGTCGTCACTTAGGATGTCGCTAATTTTGTTCATGTATTCATGGGTAGGAATCAATACATATGCTGCTGTTTTGTCGGCTTTTCTTATTGTTACGTCTTTCAGTACTTACCTTCAATGTAAGTACATAGGTATGACGTCGACCAAGCTGACGAGGCGTTTGACATGCCATCTTCAATCTGGTGCCCCTAGGAATCACATGAGACAAGCCCATGACATTACTCTAACAAGAAAAATGTTGAACAAGAATACTTGCATAATAGACAAAACCCAAGATTCAAGAAGATTACAAATTCTTGAGGCAATTCACATAAGAATAGAGCGACCTACCATGAACACCCAAATCACGGAACTATTTACTCTACCCACCATGAGAGTAAGGACAAGACAAGAACATATCGATGCCAACACAGAAGACAATGTCCAACATAACAGGCCAATTACACTGGATTAATCTTTGTGTTTAGATAGGAGATGCCTCGTATGGGCCAATAAGCCTTCTGCAGCCCCTATGTTTATCCCTTATGTATCCCCCCATGTTTTCACCTTCATTGTATTATCATCTGACCTAATGCGGGTATAAAATCAACTAGTATTGTAAGATCTGTTCACTTGAGAATGAACCATGGAGGTTCGAAACGTCGTGCAAATTATACCAATAAGTGTAATACACTCTATAGTAAATCACTTCTTTTCTTCACCTTAAAAGTACGAAAATGAGTTTTGGAGAACTCCTATTTCAATTAAGCCCTGATGCTAAGAAAATAGTTAGAAGGATAGAAGCCCTAAACCAGAATATATATATATATATATATATATATATATATATATATATATATATATATATATATATATATATATATATATATATATATATATATATATATATTAGTATATTTTGGTAGCAGTCTTTCCTGTAGACATATATTATTAAATATGACCGAAAAAGTAAGATTAATAATTCTAACACGAATTTTCTCAATCTTTCGTACATTTCGTACAGGGCACTTTCGTACCCTGTTGCTTATGCATAAGCAACAGGGCTCCATTAAGGAACATATAATCTCTTCCCATAACCAAACCATCGCCAGAGAAATCCTAGTAAACAACACAGAAATCATCGATAGATACAGCGATAGCAGGCGGCTTGACGTTTGCGAGGCACTACACATCAAGAAGTCAACACCAGCAATCAACAGCCAATTATTGCACAACTATATTCTACCCACCTCAAGACTCCGCTCCAATATAGAAGCATCAAGAGATATGGACCAATAGGCTTTCTACAAACACTTCTATTCAATACCCATTGTTTCTGTTCTGTCTTGTGTTGATACTTTTAATACCCTATTAATATCCCCTCTTGTTCTGTCTTGTGTTAATGCCACATCACCCCTCCCACCTCACTCAAATGTAGATATAAAATCAGAGATACGTAAGTTCTAATCAGTTGTGTATTTGTGAAGTCTTTGAAAATGTAATAAGTTTTACGAAACGCGCCCGTGTCGCGTCAGACTAGAAATAAAAATGAATTTTGGAGAAGTGATTTTTGATTTACCTCCAACAGTGAAGCGTAATGTACGAAAGATTGAGAAAATTCGTGTTAGAATTATTAATCTTACTTTTTCGGTCATATTTAATAATAATATATATATATATATATATATATATATATATATATATATATATATATATATATATATATATATATATATATATATATAAGCCTATACTTGCATAAACCACAAGTGAAGATTAAATAATCTTTGGACAACACCCACCAGTGGGACTCGAACCCAGAAAGCACAACTACCTTCCAGTAGCAGGCATAACTAGTATGCTTTAACCCACTACACCATCAGACCTTTCAAAAGAAGTAGATAGTTCGAGATATATATATCTCAAACATCTCTACTTCCCGAAGGCACCAGATGAGTGTGGGGTCAGTCTGCATTTTCCATCAAGCCACTGTCAAGGTGAGAGAACTCGTGTCCAGCTTATAAGCCTATACTTGCATAAACCACAAGTGAAGATTAAATAATCTTTGGACAACACCCACCAGTGGGACTCGAACCCAGAAAGCACAACTACCTTCCAGTAGCAGGCATAACTAGTATGCTTTAACCCACTACACCATCAGACCTTTCAAAAGAAGTAGATAGTTCGAGATATATATATCTCAAACATCTCTACTTCCCGAAGGCACCAGATGAGTGTGGGGTCAGTCTGCATTTTCCATCAAGCCACTGTCAATGTGAGAGAACTCGTGTCCAGCTTATAAGCCTATACTTGCATAAACCACAAGTGAAGATTAAATAATCTTTGGACAACACCCACCAGTGGGACTCGAACCCAGAAAGCACAACTACCTTCCAGTAGCAGGCATAACTAGTATGCTTTAACCCACTACACCATCAGACCTTTCAAAAGAAGTAGATAGTTCGAGATATATATATCTCAAACATCTCTACTTCCCGAAGGCACCAGATGAGTGTGGGGTCAGTCTGCATTTTCCATCAAGCCACTGTCAATGTGAGAGAACTCGTGTCCAGCTTATAAGCCTATACTTGCATAAACCACAAGTGAAGATTAAATAATCTTTGGACAACACCCACCAGTGGGACTCGAACCCAGAAAGCACAACTACCTTCCAGTAGCAGGCATAACTAGTATGCTTTAACCCACTACACCATCAGACCTTTCAAAAGAAGTAGATAGTTCGAGATATATATATCTCAAACATCTCTACTTCCCGAAGGCACCAGATGAGTGTGGGGTCAGTCTGCATTTTCCATCAAGCCACTGTCAATGTGAGAGAACTCGTGTCCAGCTTATAAGCCTATACTTGCATAAACCACAAGTGAAGATTAAATAATCTTTGGACAACACCCACCAGTGGGACTCGAACCCAGAAAGCACAACTACCTTCCAGTAGCAGGCATAACTAGTATGCTTTAACCCACTACACCATCAGACCTTTCAAAAGAAGTAGATAGTTCGAGATATATATATCTCAAACATCTCTACTTCCCGAAGGCACCAGATGAGTGTGGGGTCAGTCTGCATTTTCCATCAAGCCACTGTCAATGTGAGAGAACTCGTGTCCAGCTTATAAGCCTATACTTGCATAAACCACAAGTGAAGATTAAATAATCTTTGGACAACACCCACCAGTGGGACTCGAACCCAGAAAGCACAACTACCTTCCAGTAGCAGGCATAACTAGTATGCTTTAACCCACTACACCATCAGACCTTTCAAAAGAAGTAGATAGTTCGAGATATATATATCTCAAACATCTCTACTTCCCGAAGGCACCAGATGAGTGTGGGGTCAGTCTGCATTTTCCATCAAGCCACTGTCAATGTGAGAGAACTCGTGTCCAGCTTATAAGCCTATACTTGCATAAACCACAAGTGAAGATTAAATAATCTTTGGACAACACCCACCAGTGGGACTCGAACCCAGAAAGCACAACTACCTTCCAGTAGCAGGCATAACTAGTATGCTTTAACCCACTACACCATCAGACCTTTCAAAAGAAGTAGATAGTTCGAGATATATATATCTCAAACATCTCTACTTCCCGAAGGCACCAGATGAGTGTGGGGTCAGTCTGCATTTTCCATCAAGCCACTGTCAATGTGAGAGAACTCGTGTCCAGCTTATAAGCCTATACTTACATAAACCACAAGTGAAGATTAAATAATCTTTGGACAACACCCACCAGTGGGACTCGAACCCAGAAAGCACAACTACCTTCCAGTAGCAGGCATAACTAGTATGCTTTAACCCACTACACCATCAGACCTTTCAAAAGAAGTAGATAGTTCGAGATATATATATCTCAAACATCTCTACTTCCCGAAGGCACCAGATGAGTGTGGGGTCAGTCTGCATTTTCCATCAAGCCACTGTCAATGTGAGAGAACTCGTGTCCAGCTTATAAGCCTATACTTGCATAAACCACAAGTGAAGATTAAATAATCTTTGGACAACACCCACCAGTGGGACTCGAACCCAGAAAGCACAACTACCTTCCAGTAGCAGGCATAACTAGTATGCTTTAACCCACTACACCATCAGACCTTTCAAAAGAAGTAGATAGTTCGAGATATATATATCTCAAACATCTCTACTTCCCGAAGGCACCAGATGAGTGTGGGGTCAGTCTGCATTTTCCATCAAGCCACTGTCAATGTGAGAGAACTCGTGTCCAGCTTATAAGCCTATACTTGCATAAACCACAAGTGAAGATTAAATAATCTTTGGACAACACCCACCAGTGGGACTCGAACCCAGAAAGCACAACTACCTTCCAGTAGCAGGCATAACTAGTATGCTTTAACCCACTACACCATCAGACCTTTCAAAAGAAGTAGATAGTTCGAGATATATATATCTCAAACATCTCTACTTCCCGAAGGCACCAGATGAGTGTGGGGTCAGTCTGCATTTTCCATCAAGCCACTGTCAATGTGAGAGAACTCGTGTCCAGCTTATAAGCCTATACTTGCATAAACCACAAGTGAAGATTAAATAATCTTTGGACAACACCCACCAATGGGACTCGAACCCAGAAAGCACAACTACCTTCCAGTAGCAGGCACTACTGACCCCACACTCATCTGGTGCCTTCGGGAAGTAGAGATGTTTGAGATATATATATCTCGAACTATCTACTTCTTTTGAAAGGTCTGATGGTGTAGTGGGTTAAAGCATACTAGTTATGCCTGCTACTGGAAGGTAGTTGTGCTTTCTGGGTTCGAGTCCCACTGGTGGGTGTTGTCCAAAGATTATTTAATCTTCACTTGTGGTTTATGCAAGTATAGGCTTATAAGCTGGACACGAGTTCTCTCACATTGACAGTGGCTTGATGGAAAATGCAGACTGACCCCACACTCATCTGGTGCCTTCGGGAAGTAGAGATGTTTGAGATATATATATCTCGAACTATCTACTTCTTTTGAAAGGTCTGATGGTGTAGTGGGTTAAAGCATACTAGTTATGCCTGCTACTGGAAGGTAGTTGTGCTTTCCGGGTTCGAGTCCCACTGGTGGGTGTTGTCCAAAGATTATTTAATCTTCACTTGTGGTTTATGCAAGTATAGGCTTATAAGCTGGACACGAGTTCTCTCACATTGACAGTGGCTTGATGGAAAATGCAGACTGACCCCACACTCATCTGGTGCCTTCGGGAAGTAGAGATGTTTGAGATATATATATCTCGAACTATCTACTTCTTTTGAAAGGTCTGATGGTGTAGTGGGTTAAAGCATACTAGTTATGCCTGCTACTGGAAGGTAGTTGTGCTTTCTGGGTTCGAGTCCCACTGGTGGGTGTTGTCCAAAGATTATTTAATCTTCACTTGTGGTTTATGCAAGTATAGGCTTATAAGCTGGACACGAGTTCTCTCACATTGACAGTGGCTTGATGGAAAATGCAGACTGACCCCACACTCATCTGGTGCCTTCGGGAAGTAGAGATGTTTGAGATATATATATCTCGAACTATCTACTTCTTTTGAAAGGTCTGATGGTGTAGTGGGTTAAAGAATACTAGTTATGCCTGCTACTGGAAGGTAGTTGTGCTTTCTGGGTTCGAGTCCCACTGGTGGGTGTTGTCCAAAGATTATTTAATCTTCACTTGTGGTTTATGCAAATATAGGCTTATAAGCTGGACACGAGTTCTCTCACATTGACAGTGGCTTGATGGAAAATGCAGACTGACCCCACACTCATCTGGTGCCTTCGGGAAGTAGAGATGTTTGAGATATATATATCTCGAACTATCTACTTCTTTTGAAAGGTCTGATGGTGTAGTGGGTTAAAGCATACTAGTTATGCCTGCTACTGGAAGGTAGTTGTGCTTTCTGGGTTCGAGTCCCACTGGTGGGTGTTGTCCAAAGATTATTTAATCTTCACTTGTGGTTTATGCAAGTATAGGCTTATAAGCTGGACACGAGTTCTCTCACATTGACAGTGGCTTGATGGAAAATGCAGACTGACCCCACACTCATCTGGTGCCTTCGGGAAGTAGAGATGTTTGAGATATATATATCTCGAACTATCTACTTCTTTTGAAAGGTCTGATGGTGTAGTGGGTTAAAGCATATTAGTTATGCCTGCTACTGGAAGGTAGTTGTGCTTTCTGGGTTCGAGTCCCACTGGTGGGTGTTGTCCAAAGATTATTTAATCTTCACTTGTGGTTTATGCAAGTATAGGCTTATAAGCTGGACACGAGTTCTCTCACATTGACAGTGGCTTGATGGAAAATGCAGACTGACCCCACACTCATCTGGTGCCTTCGGGAAGTAGAGATGTTTGAGATATATATATCTCGAACTATCTACTTCTTTTGAAAGGTCTGATGGTGTAGTGGGTTAAAGCATACTAGTTATGCCTGCTACTGGAAGGTAGTTGTGCTTTCTGGGTTCGAGTCCCACTGGTGGGTGTTGTCCAAAGATTATTTAATATATATATATATATATATATATATATATATATATATATATATATATATATATAATACTACGTATTCAGAGTTAAATGGCCAGTTTTTCCCTGAATGCTCTGTGTTCCCTTCTCTGAGGCTGTGGGTCCCTATAATTGCACCAGAGGTGGTACCACCCTATATATATATATATATATATATATATATATATATGTCGTACCTAGTAGCCAGAACTCACTTCTCAGCCTACTATTCAAGGCCCGATTTGCCTAATAAGCCAAGTTTTCCTGAATTAATATATTTACTATAATTTTTTTCTTATGAAATGATAAAGCAACCCTTTTCTCTATGTATGAGGTCAATTTTTTTTTATTGGAGTTAAAATTAACGTAGATATATGACCGAACCTAACCAACCCTACCTAACCTAACCTAACCTATATATATAGGTAAGCTTAGGTTAGGTAGCCAAAAAAAGCTAGGTTAGGTTAGGTTAGGTAGGTTAGATAGACGAAAAAACATTAATTCATGAAAACTTGGCTTATTAGGAAAATCGGGCCTTGCATAGTAGGCTGAGAAGTGAGTTCTGGCTACTAGGTACGACATATATATATATATATATATATATATATATATATATATATATATATATATATAGGGTGGTACCACCTCTGGTGCAATTATAGGGACCCACAGCCTCAGATATATATATATATATATATATATATATATATATATATATATATATATATATAGATATATATATATATATATAGATATATATATATATAAACAAGCCTGAATGGTCCCCAGGATTGTATGCAACTAAAAACTCACACCCCAGAAGTGACTCAAACCCATACTGCCAGGAGCACACTGCTGGCGTCCAGGATCCCTTAACCACTAGACCAAAACGACCGGATAAAAAAGGATGGTAGCCGAGGCTATTTCCATCCCCTCGCCGGCACTCGGTTGGTAATCTTGGGCATGGTATTTTATCAAATCACCTCATTCTTTGGGGCACACGTGAGGAACACAAATGCGAACAAGCCTGAATGGTCCCGAGGACTATAAGCAACTGAAAAATCACACCCTAGAAGTGACTCGAACCCATACTGCCAGGAGCACACTGCTGGTGTACAGGATCCCTTAACCACTCAACCAACACGACCGGACAACAGTGTGCTCCAGAGCTCTCTCTCTCTCCTTTATCTCTTTCTTCCTTTCTTTCTTTCTCTTACTTTTTCTTTCTTTCTTTTCTTTCTTTCTTTCTTTCTTTCTTTCTTTCTCTCTTTCTTTCTCTCTTTCTTTCTCTCTTTCTTTCTTTCTCTCTTTATTTCTCCCTCTTTCTTTCTTTCTCTTTCTGTTTCTCTTTCTTTCTTTCTTACTTTCTTTCTTTCTTTCTTTCTTCCTTTCTTTCTTTTTTCTTTCTGTCTCTTTCTTTCTCTCTCTCTCTCTTTCTCTTTCTTTCTTTCTCTTTCTTTCTCTTTCTTTTTCTTTCTTTCTCTTTCTTTCTCTCTTGCTCTTTCTTTCTCTCTTTCTCTTTCTTTCTTTCTTTCTCTCTTCCTCTTTCCTTCTTTCTTTCTCTTTTTCTTTCTTTCTTTCTCTTTCGCTTTCTCTCTCTCTCTCTCTCTCTCTCTCTCTCTCTCTCTCTCTCTCTCTCTCTCTCTCTCTCTCTCTCTCTCTCTCTCTCTCTCTCTCTCTCTCACTCTAATATTTCATTTGATTTAAAATTAACTTGGAGATTTTTACTTAATCTAAGTTATATTGCATGGTGCTAACATGAATATTATAGTTGACTGTTCATATTCACTTGCAGATTTTTATTTTTAATTAATTAGTCCTAAACTTTAAGATTTTACTTTACAATTTTCTTAAATGATTTATAGATTTTTATTTTTAGTCATAGAAAACTATAGTGTTATGTATACTCGGGAAATTTTATCTGTTTTAGTTTTAACAATAACTGCTTGTAACGTCAGACTGAACTCAGCATGACATGAATCACAGCCTGCTTCATCACGAATTCTATTGTGTTTACATTGGACACATAAGTTTTTAGATTTTTACTTTTATATTCTGTTATAGATATAGTCTATATATTTCGAGCTATTACATATATTTTGGTATTACTCATTCTTAATTAAATAAATATAATATTTTAATTCATTTTTTGTACCCTATTTATTTGTAATTCACATAAATATTTATATATATAGAGAATGTCTATTTCTTTCTCAAATATGTCTTCTTTCTTTGTCTTCTGGAGGCCTTCTTTCTTTCTTTCTTTCCCTTTCTATTTCAGATATGAATTAAAAAAATTGTTATACCCTAATTTACCTTAAACGTTTTAATGTAGGTAATTAAAAGTAGGCAAAAAGAATCCATCAAGACAGAACCAGCGGAAAATTCGCCTGAAGCTGACTTCCCGGTCCATGAAATCTTATCTTGTCTGGACAGCTGCATCCCAACAGAAGGGAATATACATCAACGAGTGCTTGACTAGGACAAGACAGCAACTCCTCTACCGCCTGCGTCAAATCCGTCATCAAAACCCAGATGCGATTCATCATGGCTTCGTTAGAGATGGCTTGATTAAAGTGAGAAAGACTGCAGGGGGGTAAAATGTTTACAATTGCTAATGAAGAGAACCTCAACACTTTCCTCTCCCAATGTGCTTTGCCTCACCTTATTATCACTCTCAATGAATCAACTTAATTAACCCCCTTGTCACCTAGTGCGGGCTAGGTATCCTAAGTCTCCTTGTTTCACTTTTTAAATAATTTTTAATTTACTCTTTACTAGTCATTTATTGGACTTAATTAATTAAGTGCATTAATATTTCTTTAGGTCTTATTAATTATACAGTCATAACTGAACTATTTATAGTTAATAATCATTAGCTTAAATTTGCCTATGTTTATTATTTAGTTTAGTTCATTTATTATGCACCTCATACCCATCTTGTGGGCGGTAGTGGAAAGGGTTACAGAGGCACATAATGGGCTCAGGGACTGAACCCCACAATTCATTTAGCTAAGCAAGTTACAATCTTGATGAGCTATATTATTATTCAACCTTTTTCTTTTATTTCATTTATTACCTAGTTTGCCTAGCCTCGCCATACTCCCTTACTCCATTGTACCCCTGGCTTTGCCTGTGTCTCAAATTGCAAGATGTTGCCTGTGAGTACTTGTAAACAATCTACCTAATTTTTCTTTTTTTTTTGTTCATTTTGTTTTTGTATTGTATAGTCTTGTTTATTTATTTTTCCCCCTTCTATATCAAAATTCTATTTTGTAATTGCCATTCTTGCCTTGTTTTCCTACAACCAGCCTTTTTATGCAGACAAGTATAGACCCAGAACTAAACCTCTTATCCACTATCTATGACAATCATCACTTTAATGATCAAAATTGTAGAATTTTTTACAGCACATGATGTAAACAATGTATTAACACATAATCACAATATGTCTGTAATCAACTTGAATGTTAGATCCCTAGGTAAACACTTCGATGATGTTAGTGCCTTAATTGAAACTACTGACAACAAATTATCTTTTATTATACTTACTGAAACGTGGTTGAAAGAGGATACTACTCAACTCTTTAACATGCCTAACTACTCGGCAATTCACAACTGTCGTCAAAATCAGAGAGGTGGTGGTACTGCTCTTTACTACCACCAAGAACTAACATGCTTAAAAGTAATTAGAACTAGAGACTGCTGTGGGGAGTATATCTTCGCCAGTTTCAGAGTCAAGGGTGCTGAGTCTGTCCTGTCTATGGGTGCAGTCTATAGAATTCCTAACATTGATGTATCCGAATTCAACTCAAACCTTAGAAATCTAACACTAGATAACAGACTGAACAAAAAAATCTAATAATCGCAGGGGACTTTAATATTGACCTCTGCGAGCCTGAACACCCTACTGCTGTTAGCTTCCTCAACTGTATGAATTCCTGCTTCCTCATACCCTTAATCACTAGACCTACTAGAATCACTGATAGTACTGCCACGACTCTAGATCACATCTGGACCAACATAACCTCTCCGCTTACTTCAAGTGTAATCACCAATAGCACTACAGATCATTACCCCACATTTCTCTTAACAAACATTAGCAAACCGCCTCTAGAGACAAGGGAGTTAAGCTTTAGGCTGCACAATGAAACTGCAATAGACAATTTTATAACTGCTGCTGATAATGTCAACTGGGAGTCCGAGTTAGGTAACATAGGGAACATCAACCTAGCAGTGCAATCTTTTCTTCCGAAAACTTTCAACCTTTATAACACCCACTGTCCTATGTTTACGAAACAAGTCACAACCAAAAGGCTTAACAATCCTTGGCTTACAAAAGGAATACTTAAATCCATTAATAAAAAACATGACCTTGAGAAGAAGTATCGGTTAGGAACCGTCTCCAGAGAATTCTCAAAGAATTACTCGTTATTGCTATCTAAAATAATTAGACAAGCCAAAACTAAGTACTACGAAGATAAATTTACCCAAATAAAGAGCAACATTAAAAAACTTGGAGCACAATTTCACAAATATTGGGATCTAAGAAGATTTTAAATAACAAGCCAACACTCCTGTCCAATAACGATGGTCAGCTTTCAGCCTCTGATTCTGCTATTGAGTTCTATAGGTTCTTCTCTTCCATTGGGACATCCCTTGCAAATGATATTCCATCTTCCAGTACTGATATTAAGGACTATCTTACAGGTAACTATCCACAGTCTCTGTACCTAAAGCCTACTAATTCCACTGACGTTAATGAGATAATCCTTTCCCTTAAAACCAAGTCTAGTGCCCTTGAGGAGATACCAACCTTAATTTACAAAAAAGCCTCCAGATCTTTAGCCTCTGCTATTGCATTGCTCTTCAACAAGTCACTTGAACTCCAAATCTTTCCAGATATGCTAAAAAAAAAGCGAGAGTAACTCCTGTCCACAAATGTTAACAACTACAGATGTTAACAACTACAGACCTATATCAATCCTGCCTAACTTGTCAAAAATATTTGAAAAACTAATCTACAAGCAGCTTTACTCTTATCTAGCCGAACACAATATACTAAGCTCCTGTCAATATGGCTTCAGACCCAAAAAAGCACTAACGATGCACTTATTAGTATGATTAACTTGATTCATGCAGCTCTTGATAAAAATGAGTTCCCTGTTGGGTTATTTGTGGACCTGCGTAAGGCTTTTGACACTGTCAACCACCAAAACCTTCTTCTTAAATTACATCATTATGGAGTCAGAGGACACTCCCTGCAATACCTCAAATCTTACCTTACTGACAGGCTCCAGTATGTTTCTGTGAATAATTCAATTTCTCCCACCCTACCCATCAACATTGGTGTTCCTCAGGGCAGCATACTTGGTCCTCTCCTCCTTCTCATCTACATTAATGACCTTCCAAATGCCTCCCAACACCTCAAACCAATTCTATTTGCTGACGACACAACCTTCATTTACTCCAGTCCTGACCCCCTTGCTCTAAATGCCACAGTAAATACTGAGCTAAATAAAGTCCATCTTTGGCTAACAGCCAACAAACTCACCCTTAACATTGACAAAACTTTCTATATTCTGTTTGGCAATAAATCCTCTAATCAAATAAATCTCAGAATTAACAATACCCAAATTTGTAACAAATTAGATGGCAAATTCCTTGGCGTTCTCATTGACCACAAGCTGAATTTCCAGGAACACATTCTAAATATATCAAAAAAAGTTTCACAAATTATTGGCATTCTTTCTAAGATCAGATATTATGTACCCTGCCATGCCCTGGTGATGCTCTATTACTCCCTCATCTATCCATATCTCAACTATGGTATTTGTGCTTGGGGTTCTACTACCCAAAATCACTTACATCCTCTAATTACTCAACACAAAGCTGATATTAGGACAATACCCAACTCTGGCCCCAGACATCACTCGGTACCTCTACTCAAATCTCTGAATATGTTAGATATTAAGTCACTGCACATTCTCTCATGTGTATTATACATATATAAAACGCTGAATTGTAATGCCAATCCTGACCTCAATTGATTGAGGTCAGCTCAATTGAATTGATCTTCGTCAGCTTAAAAAACAACGAGAAGTAACGAAGGAGGAGACCAGCAGTAAAGGGACCTCGTCTTGGAGAGTTGCGAAAGACAGGGGCCTTAAGAAGACTTTGATAAAGCCGCCTTCAAACGCCATAGCAACTTCAAATTCATTTGATGTTTTGGAGGACGAGTGCTGTGGAGAGACTGTGGATCGCGCAAAAGGGAAAGCAACGAAGAGAAAGGAAGCGCAGGCCCCTCAGAAAGTAAAGGAAGTACCTAAGCAAACATTAGTTGTGGGAGATTCCCAGATAAGGTATTTGGATAGAACGTTTTGTGCTAGAGATAGGGGGAACAGGTTAAGGGTTTGCTATCCCGGAGCTGGCATTGGTGATATTATAAACAACATGAATGATATTATGGCTGGTAATGGGAACAATCCCATTATTTGCATTAGCGTGGGAGGAAATGATGTTGGTCGAGTCAGGAGTGAGGAACTGATTCAGAGGTATAAAACAGCCATAGAGTTAGTTAGGAGCAAGGGAGGAATCCCGATCATATGTGGCATTCTTCCAAGAAAGGGAGTGGGAAATGAATGGATATCGAGGGCACTTGGTGTCAATTGCCGGCTGGAAAGATATTGCAAATCAAATGCAATATCTTTCATAGACAACTGGGAACACTTCTATGGAAGAAATGAAATGTATGCTCGTGATGGGGTGCATCTATCGAGAGCTGGGGTTGTTGCTGTTGCGAACTCGCTAGAAGAAGTGGTTAGAGGTGTTTGTTTGGGTTTAAACTGTTAGTAGATAGAGGTATGGGAATTGATTTGGAGGAAGGAGGTAATAAAAGTATGTGTTTGTGGGAGAAAGGAATTGGCAAAAAATCAGGGAAAGAGAAGGTCCGCAAAATAACAATTCACTTAGGGTATATTACACTAACAGTAGAAGTCTAAGAAATAAAATTAACGAATTAAATGCTCTTGTCTGCACAGAAAAAATAGATATTATTGCACTTACCGAAACGTGGATGAATGTAGAAAATAGAGAACTATTAGCTGAATATCAAATATATGGATTTAAACTATTTCACACAGATAGATATATTAGACGAGGAGGTGGAGTAGCCATATATGTTAGGGACAATTTGAAATGTAGTCTCAAAGAGGGAATCAAAACAGAGCCACACACAGAAACTATTTGGATTGAATTAAACGAAAAAGCTAATAATATTATAATAGGAGTAATATATAGGCCACCAAATTTAGACAGAATGGAAGCAAAGCATCTATGGGATGAAATATCTAGAGCATCTAGATCTAACAGTATTTATGTCATGGGTGACTTTAATTTTAGCGGAATAAACTGGTTGAACAAAACAGGGAATAGTGAAGCAGAAGATTTTCTAGAATTAATTGACGATTGCTTTCTTACGCAACACATTAAGGAACCAACACGGGAAAATAATATTTTAGATTTAGTGTTAACTAACAGGGAAACGCAAATTAATGACATCGAAATAGGGAGTGAGCTAGGGAGCAGTGATCACAAAGAAATCAGATTTAGCATAGAATGGAATAGACCAGTAGGAGAAAATTCTGTTAAAGTGCCAGATTTTCGAAAAGCTGATTTTAATAGCCTAAGAAATTTTTTGGGTCAAATTGATTGGAAAGGCTTGGGTATGGGGTGTGGGCCGGTCTTGGAGCGAGACATGAACCCAGCGTTAGGTGACTTAAATGGGGATTTCGATGTGGATTCAATATATAACTTATTTAAGAATATTCTAAACAAAGCACAGGAACGTAGTATACCATACAAATTGAATAGATCGTATACTAATGACCCAAAGTGGATAACAAAGAATTTGAAGAACCTTATAGGTAAAAAGAGAGCTTGGTACAAAAGGATTAAAGATGGGGAGGTCACTTTAGAACAGGAATTCGTACAACTGGTTAGAAATGTTAAAAAAGAGATAAGGAAAGCAAAAAGGAACTATGAAGTTCGCATAGCAGGGCAAGCAAAGACAAATCCTAAAGGGTTTTTTCAGTTATATCGTACTAAGACTAGGGAAAGGATAGGTCCATTAAAAACTGAGACAGGTCAAATAACAGATAGTGATGAAGAGATGAGTAGTATTTTTAATAAATATTTTGTATCTGTATTTACTAAAGAGGAACTTAACAATATGCCTTCAGCCGAACAAGTCTATGTGGGTGGGGACGAGGACAGGTTGACGAGTTTAGCAGTTACCAGGGAGGATGTTCTTAAACAAATAGTAAAACTCAAACCAAACAAATCCCCAGGGCCGGATGAAGTGTTTGCTAGGGTGCTTAAAGAATGCAAAGAGGAGCTTTGTGACCCACTGTCAACCATATTTAATAAATCAATAGAGTCAGGCAGAGTGCCAGAGTTTTGGAAAGTTGCTAATGTGATACCAGTTTTTAAGAAAGGAGATAGATCACTTGCGTCTAACTATCGACCAATTAGCCTAACGTCTATTGTGGGAAAGTTACTCGAATCTATAATAGCAAATAAAATTCGTCTTCATCTTGAAAAACATAAATTAATAATTGAGTCGCAACATGGTTTTATAAATGGCCGTTCATGTTTAACAAATTTGTTATCTTTTTATTCTAGCATTGTTGAGGCAGTTGATAGTGGTAAGGATTGCGATGTTGTATACCTTGACTTTAGCAAAGCTTTTGATACAGTGCCACATGAAAGACTGATTAAAAAAATAAGAGTCTCATGGTATTGGGGGTGCTATATTAAGCTGGATTAGGGCATGGCTATACCAAAGGAAACAGAGAGTTAGTATAAATGGAATCAAGTCAGAGTGGGAAAATGTTGTAAGTGAAGTGCCTCAAGGCTCTGTCCTGGGACCTCTGTTGTTTATAATATATATAAATGATTTAGATTCAGGTTTGAGTAGCAACATTTGCAAATTTGCCGATGATACGAAAATCGGTAGGGAAATTAATTCGGAGGAGGACTCACTATCACTTCAAGTTGATCTAGATAGGGTTTTGAAATGGTCAAAGGATTGGCAGATGCAGTTTAATGCTGATAAATGTAAAGTTCTGAGGTTAGGTAATGATGATAGAGTTACAAGATACGAGCTAGATGGTGTTGTGATTGCGAAGTCGGATTGCGAAAGGGATCTGGGAGTTATGATTAGTAAGAATTTAAAACAAAAGGATCAATGCATAAATGTTCGTAATAAGGCAAATCGGACACTTGGATTTATTAATCGCAGCGTTAGTAACAAGACACCTGGTGTGGTTCTCAAGCTATATCTTGCTCTAGTTAGGCCCCATTTAGATTATGCAGTTCAGTTTTGGTCGCCATATTATAGAATGGATATAAATTCACTTGAACGTGTCCAGCGTAGGATGACTAAGTTAATTCCCCAAATTAGAAATCTTTCATATGAAGAAAGATTAACAAAGCTTAAGTTGCATTCACTGGAAAGGCGAAGAGTTAGGGGTGACATGATAGAGGTTTACAAGTGGATGAATGGACATAACCGGGGGGATATTAATAGGGTATTAAAAGTATCAACACAGGACAGAACACGAAACAATGGATATAAATTGGATAAGTTTAGATTTAGGAAAGACTTGGGTAAATACTGGTTCAGTAACAGGGTTGTTGATTTGTGGAACCAATTGCCGCGTAACATTGTGGAGGTGGGGTCCCTCGATTGTTTCAAGCACGGGTTGGACAAGTATATGAGTGGGATTGGGTGGTTATAGAATAGGAGCTGCCTCGTATGGGCCAATAGGCCTTCTGCAGTTACCTTTGTTCTTATGTTCTTATGTTCTTATGATTGATTGATGAAGATTAAGCCACCCAAGAGGTGGCACGGGCATGAATAGCCCGTAAGTGGTACAATTTTTTTTTCTCAGTATTCTGAGGTTGCATTTAACCATCAAGCTGTTATCGTGGGGGAGGATACTGCTTCAGTCTTTATGAGGGTGTCCAGCTGCTGGACACCTTTGTTGACCAGGAGAGTGGCTGTGTTGATGGCTTCAGGGTGGCCACTGCATGATTCAGGAACTCTTAAAGCTCTTCTAAGGTCATTGGTTGCTTCACATTCCAGAAGATAGTGAAGTAATGGCTTTTCTGTGACAGTTTGGCAGAAGATGCACTCTCTCTGTCGGGGTTCACCAATCTCCCAGTTGCATCTGTAACCTAGACGTAGTCTATATAGCCTAACTGCTATTTCCCTGTGGATTCCTTTTGGGATATTTAACCTTTCTAATTTGGTTGCCGGAAGATACCATGTTGCAGATGGCGAACCTTCAGCTATTCTCTGGTGCAGGTAGGCTTTGTTGAGATGTGAGAGTTTTTTGGTGAAGATGTTTTTTATGTTCTCTAGGCTGGGTTGAATTGTTTTATGTATCACTGGATGACGAGTTGCCAATTTAGCAATTTCATCAGCTTTTTCATTTAATGGGATTCCAATATGGGATGGGATCCAGTTTAAAGTTATGTTGAGTCCTTTGCCTTTAGCGACTGCTCCAAGATACAAAATGGTGGTAATTATTTCCACATTATCTTTCCACTGTTTTTGTCCTAGTATTTGAAGTGCAGCTTTTGATCCGTCTGTGATCAAAACCGATCCGTCTGTGAAGATGTGGGTGGCTCCTGCTACTGCTATGCTATACATTTGCTCTTCTATTATGCGCCTTAGGATTGTCGGATCATAGGCAGCCTTTTTCATTGGGAGACTTTCTATTACTATTTTGAAAGTAGGCTCTTCCCACGGCGCGGAAGGAGTGTAATTTGGGTGTGGATGTTCACCCTCTCTATCAAGAATCATGTTTTTTAAATGTAGTCTGTTTAGGACTTTTCCTGCTCTTGCAACCCAAGAGTTTCCATTGTTTTGGCCTAGTCCAACCACCAAGGCCTGCCGTACTGGGATTGGATCAGAAGAAATAATTATCTTACTGATAATTGTAGCTGTCCTTTGTGATATTCTTTCTTGTAGAGAGGGCAAACCCGTCTCCAGTCTAAGAGTTTCAAGCCTGGTCCACATGGGGGCTCCCAGTACAGCTCTCATAGCATTGTTTTGGGCAACTTCAAGCTTTTTCCACTGTTGGTGTGATAGATTTGTGAGTGCAGGTGCGGCATAATCGATCACTGATCTGACTGCCTGTACATAGTATGTGCGAAGGACTTGCAGATTGGCTCCTCCAGAAAGGGAGGTTAGCGACCTGAGGATTGCCGTCCGGGCCGCAGTTCGCTCTCTCAAGTAAGTGACCTCAGCATTAAAATTCATGTGTGTGTCCAGGATGATTCCTAGATACTGATAGGTGTCGACCCATTCTATTGGTTGACCCTGTACTGTGAGTTAGATGTTGGGCTTCGCTATTTTTATGGGCATGGCCTTTGACTTTGAGGGGTTGAGTTTGATCCCAATCTGTTTTGCCTCTTTACTGATGCAGTCTAAGCATTTGGGTGCAAGGCGCGCCGCATCCCTTCCTTTTATGATGATGACAAAGTCGTCCGCGTAGTTTAGCAGCCTGCAGTGATGTGGGAGTTTCAACCTCATTATTCTTTCCATTAAACAGTTGAAGAGAAGAGGGCTGAGAATCCCTCCTTGCGGTGTACCATTTTCATGTCTTTTGTACTCAGAGACTGTGCCATGAAGTTTTACTCTTGCTTCTCTGTTTATGAGACAGTTTTTGGTCCAGGAGAGCAGGTTGCCTCTGACTTCTTTGTCAATGAGGCAGCAGAGAATAGCTGGGGCGCTAGCCAGTTCAAAGGCTTTTTCGAGGTCCAGGAATATCAGCATTCCTGGTCTGTCATTCAAGTGGGCTAACAGAGTTGTAATACATTCCACTGTGCCAACCCCTCTTCTATAGGCATACATATCATGGTGCAGTTTAGGCATTTTCCACTCCAGTCTGTTGAGTGCCATTCTGTCAGCCGTCTTGGCTGCACAGCTTTGGAGAGAGATGGGCCTGGGATTAGCTGGATCTTTGGGTTTTGGGATCGGCACTATGTCTGCTCTATTCCAAGCAGAAGGTCTAGTTTGAGAAGTCCAGGCTAAATTAATTAACCTTAGGTATACAGCGTCTCCCTCTGGGCCGAGGTTTCTAATAATTTTATAGGTTATTTTGTCGGCTCCAGGGGATGTATCCTTGGAGTTTTTCTTAGCCCGATTGAGCTCATCCAGTGTAAAGGGGGCATTAGTGTCAGAGACTTACATAAGAACATAAGAACAAAGGTAACTGCAGAAGGCCTATTGGCCCATACGAGGCAGCTCCTATTCTATAACCACCCAATCCCACTCATATACTTGTCCAACCCGCGCTTGAAACAATCGAGGGACCCCACCTCCACCACGTTACGCGGCAATTGGTTCCACAAATCTACAACCCTGTTACTGAACCAGTATTTACCCAAGTCTTTCCTAAATCTAAACTTATCCAATTTATACCCATTGTTTCGTGTTCTGTCCTGTGTTGATACTTTTAATACCCTATTAATATCCCCCTTGTTATGTCCATTCACCCACTTGTAAACCTCTATCATGTCGCCCCTAACTCTTCGCCTTTCCAGTGAATGCAACTTAAGCTTTGTTAATCTTTCTTCATATGAAAGATTTCTAATTTGGGGAATTAACTTAGTCATCCTACGCTGGACACGTTCAAGTGAATTTATATCCATTCTATAATATGGCGACCAAAACTGAACTGCATAATCTAAATGGGGCCTAACTAGAGCAAGATATAGCTTGAGAACCACACCAGGTGTCTTGTTACTAACGCTGCGATTAATAAATCCAAGTGTCCGATTTGCCTTATTACGAACATTTATGCATTGATCCTTTTGTTTTAAATTCTTACTAATCATAACTCCCAGATCCCTTTCGCAATCCGACTTCGCAATCACAACACCATCTAGCTCGTATCTTGTAACTCTATCATCATTACCTAACCTCAGAACTTTACATTTATCAGCATTAAACTGCATCTGCCAATCCTTTGACCATTTCAAAACCCTATCTAGATCAACTTGAAGTGATAGTGAGTCCTCCTCCGAATTAATTTCCCTACCGATTTTCGTATCATCGGCAAATTTGCAAATGTTGCTACTCAAACCTGAATCTAAATCATTTATATATATTATAAACAACAGAGGTCCCAGGACAGAGCCTTGAGGCACTCCACTTACAACATTTTCCCACTCTGACTTGATTCCATTTATACTAACTCTCTGTTTCCTTTGGTATAGCCATGCCCTAATCCAGCTTAATATAGCACCCCCAATACCATGAGACTCTATTTTTTTAATCAGTCTTTCATGTGGCACTGTATCAAAAGCTTTGCTAAAGTCAAGGTATACAACATCGCAATCCTTACCACTATCAACTGCCTCAACAATGCTAGAATAAAAAGATAACAAATTTGTTAAACATGAACGGCCATTTATAAAACCATGTTGCGACTCAATTATTAATTTATGTTTTTCAAGATGAAGACGAATTTTATTTGCTATTATAGATTCGAGTAACTTTCCCACAATAGACGTTAGGCTAATTGGTCGATAGTTAGACGCAAGTGATCTATCTCCTTTCTTAAAAACTGGTATCACATTAGCAACTTTCCAAAACTCTGGCACTCTGCCTGACTCTATTGATTTATTAAATATGGTTGACAGTGGGTCACAAAGCTCCTCTTTGCATTCTTTAAGCACCCTAGCAAACACTTCATCCGGCCCTGGGGATTTGTTTGGTTTGAGTTTTACTATTTGTTTAAGAACATCCTCCCTGGTAACTGCTAAACTCGTCAACCTGTCCTCGTCCCCACCCACATAGACTTGTTCGGCTGAAGGCATATTGTTAAGTTCCTCTTTAGTAAATACAGATACAAAATATTTATTAAAAATACTTCTCATCTCTTCATCACTATCTGTTATTTGACCTGTCTCAGTTTTTAATGGACCTATCCTTTCCCTAGTCTTAGTACGATATAACTGAAAAAACCCTTTAGGATTTGT
Organism: Procambarus clarkii; assembly: GCF_040958095.1. Lineage (NCBI taxonomy): Eukaryota > Metazoa > Arthropoda > Malacostraca > Decapoda > Cambaridae > Procambarus > Procambarus clarkii. The sequence goes on along the minus strand of NC_091203.1, from coordinate 4,314,942 downwards.
CTTTGCTTGCCCTGCTATGCGAACTTCATAGTTTCTTTTTGCTTTCCTTATCTCTTTTTTAACATTTCTAACCAGTTGTACGAATTCCTGTTCTAAAGTGACCTCCCCATTTTTAATCCTTTTGTACCAAGCTCTCTTTTTACCTATGAGGTTCTTCAAATTCTTTGTTATCCACTTTGGGTCATTAGTATACGATCTATTCAATTTGTATGGTATACTACGTTCCTGTGCTTTGTTTAGAATATTCTTAAATAAGTTATATATTGAATCCACATCGAAATCCCCATTTAAGTCACCTATCGCTGGGTTCATGTCTCGCTCCAAGACCGGCCCACACCCCATACCCAAGCCTTTCCAATCAATTTGACCCAAAAAATTTCTTAGGCTATTAAAATCAGCTTTTCGAAAATCTGGCACTTTAACAGAATTTTCTCCTACTGGTCTATTCCATTCTATGCTAAATCTGATTTCTTTGTGATCACTGCTCCCTAGCTCACTCCCTATTTCGATGTCATTAATTTGCGTTTCCCTGTTAGTTAACACTAAATCTAAAATATTATTTTCCCGTGTTGGTTCCTTAATGTGTTGCGTAAGAAAGCAATCGTCAATTAATTCTAGAAAATCTTCTGCTTCACTATTCCCTGTTTTGTTCAACCAGTTTATTCCGCTAAAATTAAAGTCACCCATGACATAAATACTGTTAGATCTAGATGCTCTAGATATTTCATCCCATAGATGCTTTGCTTCCATTCTGTCTAAATTTGGTGGCCTATATATTACTCCTATTATAATATTATTAGCTTTTTCGTTTAATTCAATCCAAATAGTTTCTGTGTGTGGCTCTGTTTTGATTCCCTCTTTGAGACTACATTTCAAATTGTCCCTAACATATATGGCTACTCCACCTCCTCGTCTAATATATCTATCTGTGTGAAATAGTTTAAATCCATATATTTGATATTCAGCTAATAGCTCTCTATTTTCTACATTCATCCACGTTTCGGTAAGTGCAATAATATCTATTTTTTTTGTGCAGACAAGAGCATTTAATTCGTTAATTTTATTTCTTAGACTTCTACTGTTAGTGTAATATACCCTAAGTGAATTGTTATTTTGCGGACCTTCTCTTTCCCTGATCGTTTTGCCAATTCCTTTCTCCCACAAACACATACTTTTATTACCTCCTTCCTCCAAATCAATTCCCATACCTCTATCTACTAACAGTTTAAACCCAAACAAACACCTCTAACCACTTCTTCTAGCGAGTTCGCAACAGCAACAACCCCAGCTCTTGATAGATGCACCCCATCACGAGCATACATTTCATTTCTTCCATAGAAGTGTTCCCAGTTGTCTATGAAAGATATTGCATTTGATTTGCAATATCTTTCCAGCCGGCAATTGACACCAAGTGCCCTCGATATCCATTCATTTCCCACTCCCTTTCTTGGAAGAATGCCACATATGATCGGGATTCCTCCCTTGCTCCTAACTAACTCTATGGCTGTTTTATACCTCTGAATCAGTTCCTCACTCCTGACTCGACCAACATCATTTCCTCCCACGCTAATGCAAATAATGGGATTGTTCCCATTACCAGCCATAATATCATTCATGTTGTTTATAATATCACCAATGCCAGCTCCGGGATAGCAAACCCTTAACCTGTTCCCCCTATCTCTAGCACAAAACGTTCTATCCAAATACCTTATCTGGGAATCTCCCACAACTAATGTTTGCTTAGGTACTTCCTTTACTTTCTGAGGGGCCTGCGCTTCCTTTCTCTTCGTTGCTTTCCCTTTTGCGCGATCCACAGTCTCTCCACAGCACTCGTCCTCCAAAACGTCAAATGAATTTGAAGTTGCTATGGCGTTTGAAGGCGGCTTTATCAAAGTCTTCTTAAGGCCCCTGTCTTTCGCAACTCTCCAAGACGAGGTCCCTTTACTGCTGGTCTCCTCCTTCGTTACTTCTCGTTGTTTTTTAAGCTGACGCACCTCCTCCCGCAGAGAGTCCAACTCTGTCCTCAGGGCTCCCACTAGAGTCACCAGGTCCTTCACTACAACTTCCATATTGCTATGATAATATAACAACACTCAGGAGCTCCGGTTAACACAACCTCTCACTGTGACTTCACCTGACTTCTTCACATGCTGTAAGGATTCTGTGCCACCTTTCTTCCTCTAGTCCGGTCTGTACTGCTAATACATCTGGTGGAAGTTGATTGCTGGCTGCTCTCTCGGCAAACCTGGTTGCCAGTACTTCGGCTTCCTGTTGAGGATCCTTGGGGTGTGGAGCTTTAGGTGTTTTATTCCCTTTGGCCTGGTGAATTTGCTGCCACATCTCTCCGAGAGAGGTGTGTTCATTCAGGTGTGAACCTGACCTCAAAAGCTTCATTGAAGGTTGTAGCAGATCCCATGAGCACCACACCAGAAATAAATTCAGTTTTGATATTCCAAGAGTACGACTTAATCAAACTAGAAATGCTCTACGAATCAAGGGACCCAGAATGTGGAATGACCTTCCCAACCATGATAAAGACTGTACCTCTCTCAACCAGTATAAGATAAAAACGAAGCACTACCTAATAAATTCCCTGTAACCTACCTTACCCCTCTATTGTCAACTCATGTCTGTTTTCTTAAACAACGCTGTTTGTCGACCTATTTATATTTGTGCTGCTTTTTCAGCCATGTTTCCCCCTTTTTATCTTTATTTTTATTTGTTCTCAACACATTTTATTCTTTATACTCATTTAGTATTAAGTATTAGTCATTACAGTTTTTTCTGCCCAAAACGCTTTGCGTAATAGTGGCTTTAGGCATTGTATGTACTAGCTCTATCTATAAATCTATCAATTTATGTAAAATCTCTTGTATGTATATACCTTACCTGAATAAACATTTTATTTTATTTTATTTTTTATTTTATTAATGACATAAGAACATAAGAATGAAGGTAACTGCAAAAGGCCTATTGGCGCATACGAGGCCGATCCTATTTATATCCACCCACACAATAATATTAATATCCCCTTTGTTATGTCTGTTAATCGACTTTTACAATCATGTCACCCATGATTCTTCAACCTTTCCAGGGAATGTAGCTTAAGCTTTGTCAATCTTTCTTCATTATGACAGGTTTCTAATTTGGGGGAGTAGATTTGTCATCCTACGCTGGACGCGTTCTATTGAATTTATATCCATTTTATAGTACGGCGACCAAAACTGAACTACATAATCTAAATGGGGCCTAAACAGAGAAAGATATAGCTGAAGAACAACTCCAGGTGTCTTGTTACTAACGCTTCGATTAATAAATCCCAGTGTCCTATTTGCCTAATTACGAACATTTATGCATTGATTTTTTTGGTTTGAAATTCTTCCTTATCATAACTCCCAGATCCCTTTCGCAATATTACTTCGCAATCTCAACACCATCTAGCAAGTATCTTGTAACTCTATCATCATTACCTAGCCTCAAAACCTTACATTTGTCAGCATTAAACTGCATCTGCCAATCGTTTGACCATTTCAAAACCCTATTTAGATCGTCTTGAATTGATAGTGAGTCTTTTCCTGAGCTTATTTCTCTCCCGATTTCTGTTTTTTCCGATTCATATATATTATGAATAACAGAGGTTCCAGGACAGAGCCTTGAGGCACTCTACTTACAACATTTTCCCTTTCTGACTTAACCCCATTGATACTAACATTAGGAACATAAGATCAAAGGTAACTGCAGAAGGCCTATTGGCCTTCTGCAGTTACCTTCCTATTCACTGGAATGGCGAAGAGTTAGGGGTGACATGATAGAGGTATACAAGTGGATGAATGGACATAACAAAGGGGATATTATTAGGGTATTAAAAGTATCAACATCAGGCAGAACACGAAACAATAGGTATAAATTGGATAAGTTTAGATTTAGGAAAGACTTGGGTAAATACTGGTTCGGTAACAGGGTTGTTGACTTGTGGAACCAATTGCCGCATAACATGGTGGAGATGGGGTCCCTCGATCATTTCAAGGGTGGGTTGGACATGCTTATGAGTAAGATTGGGTGGTTATAAATAGCAGCTGCCGTGTATGGGCCAATAGGCCTTGTGCAGTTACCTTCAAAAGAACATAAGAACAAGGTAACTGCAGAAGGCTTATTGGCCCTTACATGGCAGCTCCTATCTATAACCACCCAATCCCACTCATAAACTTGTCCAACCCACGCTTGAAACAATCGAGGGACCCCACCTCCACCACGTTACGCGGTAATTGGTTCCACAAATCAACAACCCTGTTACCAAACCAGTATTTACCCAAGTCTTTCCTAAATCTAAACTTATCCTATTTATACCCATTTTTTCGTGTTCTGTCTTGTGTTGATACTTTTAATACCCTATTAATATCCCCTTTGTTATGTCCATTCATCCATTTGTAAACCTCTATTATGTCACCCCTAACTCTTCGCCTTACCAGTGAATGCAAGTTAAGCTTTGTTAATCTTTCTTCATACGAATGATTTCTAATTTGGGGAATTAACTTATTCATCCTACGCTGGACACGTTCAAGTGAATTTATATCCATTCTATAATATGGCGACCAAAACTGAGCTGCATAATCTAAATGGGGCCTAACCAGAGCAAGATGGAGCTTTCCGAGCCACTGTCTACCATATTTAATAAATCAATAGAGTTAGGCAGAGTGCCAGAGTCATAGAAGGTAGCTAATGTGGTATCAATTTTTAAGAAAGGAGATAGATCACTTGTGTCAAACTATCGGCCAATTAGCCTAACGTCTATTGTGGGAAAGTTACTTGAATCAATAATTGCAAATACAATTCGTCTCCATCTTGAAAAACATAAATTAATAAATGAGTCGCAACATGGTTTTACAAATAGCCGTTCATGTTTAACAAATTTGCTAATTTTTTATTCCAGCATAGTTGAGGCAGTTGACAGTGGTAAGGAGTGTGATGTTACATAAGAACATAAGAACAAGGTAACTGCAGAAGGCCTGTTGGCCCATACGAGGCAGCTCCTATTTATAAAAACCCAATCCCACTCATATACATGTCCAACCCCTGCTTGAACCAATTGAGGGACCCCACCTCCACAATGTTACGCGGCAATTGGTTCCACAAATCAACAACCCTGTTACTGAACCAGTATTTACCCAAGTATTTCCTAAATCTAATCTTATCTAATTTATACCCATTGTTTCGTGTTCTGTCTTGTGTTGATACTTTTAATACCCTATTAATATCCCCTTTGTTATGTCCATTCACCAACTTGTAAACCTCTATCATGTCACCCCTAACTCTTCGCCTTTCCAGTGAATGCAACTTAAGCTTTGTTAATCTTTCTTCATATGAAAGATATCTAATTTGGGGAATTAACTTAGTCATCCTACGCTGGACACGTTCAAGTGAATTTATATCCATTCTATAATATGGCGACGAAAACTGAACTGCATAATCTAAATGGGGCCTAACTAGAGCAAGATATAGCTTGAGAACCACCCCAGGTGTCTTGTTACTAACGCTGCGATTAATAAATCCAAGTGTCCGATTTGCCTTATTACGAACATTTATGCATTGATCCTTTTGTTTTAAATTCTTACTAATCATAACTCCCAGATCCCTTTCGCAATCCGACTTTGCAATCTCAACACCATCTAGCTCGTATCTTGTAACTCTACCATCATTACCTAACCTCAGAACTTTACATTTATCAGCATTAAACTGCATCGGCCAATCCTTTGACCATTTCAAAACCCTATCTAGATACACTTGAAGTGATAGTGAGTCCTCCTCCGAATTAATTTCCCTACCGATTTTCGTATCATCGGCAAATTTGCAAATGTTGCTACTCAAACCTGAATCTAAATAATTTATATATATTATAAACAACAGAGGTCCCAGGACAGAGCCTTGAGGCACTCCACCTACAACATTTTCCCACTCTGACTTGATTCCATTTATACTAACTCTCTGTTTCCTTTGGTATAGCCATGCCCTAATCCAGCTTAATATAGCACCCCCAATACCATGAGACTCTATCTTTTTAATCAGTCTTTCATGTGGCACTGTATCAAAAGCTTTGCTAAAGTCAAGGTACACAACATCACAATCCTTACCACTATCAACTGCCTCAACTATGCTAGAATAAAAAGATAACAAATTTGTTAAACATGAACGGCCATTTATAAAACCATGTTGCGACTCAGTTATTAATTTATGTTTTTCAAGATGAAGACGAATTTTATTTGCTATTATAGATTCGAGTAACTTTCCCATAATAGACGTTAGGCTAATTGGTCGATAGTTAGACGCAAGTGATCTATCTCCTTTCTTAAAAACTGGTATCACATTAGCAACTTTCCAAAACTCTGGCACTCTGCCTGACTCTATTGATTTATTAAATATGGTTGACAGTGGGTCACAAAGCTCCTCTTTGCATTCTTTAAGCACCCTGGCAAACACTTCATCCGGCCCAGGGGATTTGTTTGGTTTGAGCTTTACTATTTGTTTAAGAACATCCTCCCTGGTAACTGCTAAACTCGTCAACCACCCACATAGACTTGTTCAGCTGAAGGCATATTGTTAAGTTCCTCTTTAGTAAATACAGATACAAAATATTTATTAAAAATACTACTCATCTCTTCATCACTATCTGTTATTTGATCTGTCTCAGGTCAAATACCTGAGTACAAATGTTGTGTACCTAGACTTTAGCAAAGCTTTTGATACAGTGCCACATGAAAGACTAATTAAAAAAATAGAAGCTCATGGTATTGGGGGTGCTATATTAAGTTGGATTAAGGCATGGCTATTCCAAAGGAAACAGAGAGTTAGTATAAATGGGGTTAATAGAGCCCTGTTGCTTATGCATCGTTAAACGCCTGGAAAGAGATGTTGTTGTCTTGCCTATATACTGAGTTTTTTTAGGCTTACAGTCCCCAAGAGGGCATTTGCAGGCATAGACGACGTTGGTCTCTTTTAATGCGTTCTGTTTTGTGTCTGGAGAGTTTCTCATGAGTAGGCTGGCCGTTTTTCTGGTTTTATAGTAAATCGTCAGTTGTATCCTCTGATTTTTGTCTGTAGGGATAACGTTTCTATTAACAATATCTTTCAGGACCCTTTCCTCCGTTTTATGAGCTGTGGAAAAGAAGACAATGGTTTCGTCGAAGACATCATAAGAAGGAAAGTGAAAAGCCATGCAACCTCTGAAGAGACAACTAACACAACACCTATACCCCCTATTAGACTATTTTACAGGAACTTCTTTTCCACAGCTCATAAAACGGAGGAAAGGGTCCTGAAAGATATTGTTAATAGAAACGTTATCCCTACAGACAAAAATCAGAGGATACAACTGACGATTTACTATAAAACCAGAAAAACGGCCAGCCTACTCATGAGAAACTCTCCAGACACAAAACAGAACGCTTTAAAAGAGACTAACGTCGTCTATGCCTTCAAATGCTCTCTTGGGGACTGTAAGTTCCAAAAAACCCAGTATATAGGCAAGACAACAACATCTCTTTCTAGGCGTTTAACGATGCATAAGCAACAGGGCTCCATTAAGGAACATATACTCTCTTCCCACAACCAAACCATCGCCAGAGAAATCCTAGTAAACAACACAGAAATCATCGATAGATACAGTGATAGCAGGCGGCTTGACGTTGGCGAGGTACTACACATCAAGAAGTCAACACCAGCAATCAACAGCCAATTATTGCACAACTATATTCTACCCACCTCAAGACTCCTCTCCAATATAGGAGCATCAAGAAATATGGACCAATTGGCTTTCTACAAACACTTCTATTCAATATCAATTGTTTCGTGTTCTGTCTTGTGTTGATGAAATTAATACCCTATTAATACTCTTGTTCTGTCTTGTGTTGATGAAATTAATACCCTATTAATGCCACATCTTGTTCTGTCTTGTGTTAATGCCACATCACCCCTTCCACCTCACTCAAATGTAGATATAAAATCGGAGATGCGTAAGTTCTATTCAGTTGTGTATATATATATATATATATATATACATATATATATATATATATATATATATATATATATATATATATATATATATATATATATATATATATATATATATATATATATGTATATATATATATATATATATATATATATATATATATATATATATATATATATATGTATATATATATATATATATATATATATATATATATATATATATATATATATATATATATATATGTATATATATATATATATATATATATATATATATACATATATATATATATATATATATATATATATATATATATATATATATATATATATATATATGTATATATATATATATATATATATATATATATATATATATATATATACATATATATATATATATATATATATATACATATATATATATATATATATATATATATATATATATATATATATATATATATATATATATATATATATATATATGCAGCCCCACATGCAGGGGATTTCCTGTTAGCATTCCCAATGTCGGCAACTGGCACGCGTCTCACACCACACGCCCTCCGAATTGCTGTGGCCCTTCGCCTTGCTGCCCCAATCCACACCAGATATAGGTGTATTTGCGGCGAGGTGGTGGCTGACAGGTACGGCCACCATGGCCTACTCTGCCAAAGCACAGGGGGATGGCACTCGAGGCACAGTGAAGTTAACGACATCATCAAGAGGAGCCTAACCACAGCTGGATGCCCAGCTGAAAGAGAGCCCCATTACCTAACACCCCGTAACTCTGATGCTCTTATTGGTCGCCCGGATGGTATCACAGTGAACCCCTGGAAGAATGGCAAGCAGTTGGTATGGGACTACACGTGCGTTTCAACCCTGGCTAACACCTACATTAACCTCAGTGTTGCACAACCAGGTGGCGTTGCCACCCACAGGGAAGCAGCCAAATCCCGTAAGTATAGAGAACTGGATCACCACTACAATTTTGTCCCCATTGCTTCTGAGACATTCGGCGCCTGGGGTAAAAGTGCTACCAGTTTTTTTAAGGAACTGGGTTCTAGATTCATTGAAACATCAAGGGACCCTAGAGCTGCCAGCTTTCTTTTCCAGCCCCTCAGCGTGGCGATACAGAGGGGAAATGCGCACTGCATCCAGGGTTCCTGCCCGCCATCTGAGGAGCTGGAGGAACTTGACAACCTATGATAACCATCTTTGTAACCTATATGTAACTCCTTTTTTGTAACAAGGTTCAAATAAAGCAAATATATATGTGTACATACAAAAGAATGGGGGTGGTAGGAGAAGATAATATTAGTGTTCAGTGAGAGACCACAAGGTCTCCTCTGAATACTTTTTATTTTCTTCTCTGAGGCTATGGGTCCCCACATTGGCACCAGAGGTGGTACCCTCACAATTTATATATATATATATATATATATATATATATATATATATATATATATATATATATATATATATATATATATATATATATATATATATATATGCGAACAAGCCTGAATGGTCCCCAGGACAATATGCAACTGAAAACTCACACCCCAGAAGTGACTCGAACCCATACTCCCAGAAGCAACGCAACTAGTATGTACGAGACGCCTTAATCCACTTGACCATCACGACCGGACAAAATGAGGTGATAGCCGAGGCTATTTGAACCACCCCACCGCCGGCACTCGGATAGTAATCTTGGGCATAGCATTTTACCAAATCACCTCATTCTTTGGGGCACACGTGAGGAACACAAATGCGAACAAGCCTGAATGGTCCCCAGGACAATATGCAACTATATATATATATATATATATATATACACATGATTAACTCTACGGCACATACTCGTACATCATTCATCTACTACTATCGCTCACCTGTTCAACACACCTCTTCCTATACTTACCCTACATGACCCACATACCCCCTACATACCCCCACATACCGCTGCCCCACTCCAACATGATTCTACCGAGTGTATCAAGTGCCGCGCGACCGGACGGCACGTGCGCACACCCCAGGGAACCCCCCACAACCCTGTGTGACTGCATACCTGTGCACCACCTGAGCAGGTGGGTCTAATGAGCTCACCTGCTCAGGTTCTGCGCACGGTCGTAGTCGCACTTTACACTACTTATAGGGGGTAAGGGCTATAGTGGGTAAATATAATTTTAATCCTCGGTACCATATTTATTACTTTTGAAAAGCTATATGGGTAAAGCTATGGTAGGTAAAGGCTCTTGTGGGTAAAACTATAATGGGTAATGTCAATAGATAAAAAGCTATGATGGTAAAGGCTTTACTGGGCAAATCTATAGTGGGAAAAAGGTATAATGAGTAATGCTTTAGTGAGTAAATGCAATTTTAATTCTTCAGTATATCTGTAACTTACAAATAAATTTTAAGTCATATGGGTAACAAGAAGCATAGAAAATATGATATAAATTACTTTGTAGAGCATAATAGATTTAAACACCTTGGTAGTTCATAATAGGTTTAAACTCCTGGTAGCTCATAATAGGTTTAAACTCCTGGTAGCTCATAATAGGTTTAAACTCCTTAGTAGTTCATAATAGGTTTAAACTCCTGGTGGCTCATAATAGGTTTAAACTCCTTGGTAGTTCATAATAGGTTTAAACTCCTGGTAGCTCATAATAGGTTTAAACTCCTTGGTAGTTCATAATAGGTTTAAACTCCTGGTAGCTCATAATAGGTTTAAACTCCTTGGTAGTTCATAATAGGTTTAAACTCCTGGTAGCTCATAATAGGTTTAAACTCCTTATTAGTTCATAATAGGTTTAAATACAACAAAGTTCTTGAAGCCTCATATAAGGCATCCCTCTCACTGATGCAAACACCGATCTAATAATCTCTGTCCTCCTCCAGGAACCTGATAACGTCGAAGTCGTTGGGCACGGTCTGTGCTCTCTCCTGGATGTCTTGGAGTGTGTAATCCATCAAAAGTTCTCCGTTCTCAAACACCGGAACAAGTAGGTCCTGAAATATAGAACCTGGTTTAGAATTAACAGTTCTTGGTGAAAATGGTAATGATCTTACTAATGCTAAATTCAAAGTTTTTATTAAAAGATTTTTGGGAGCCCTACTTTTCAATATTTCCTGTATATTCAAACAGTGTCCATCAACACGTGTCCATCAACACGTGTCCAAACATAGTGTCCATCAACACGTGTCCAAACATAGTGTCCATCAACACGTGTCCAAACATAGTGTCCATCAACACGTGTCCAAACATAATGTCCATCAACACGTGTCCAAACACAGTGTCCATCAACACGTGTCCAAACACAGTGTCCATCAACGTGTCCAAACACAGTGTCCATCAACACGTGCCCAAACATAGTGTCCATCAACACGTGTCCAAACACAGTGTCCATCAACACGTGTCCAAACACAGTGTCCATCAACACGTGTCCAAACATAGTGTCCATCAACATGTGGCCAAACACAGTGTCCATCAACACGTGTCCAAACACAGTGTCCATCAACACGTGTCCAAACATAGTGTCCATCAACACGTGTCCAAACATAATGTCCATCAACACGTGTCCAAACACAGTGTCCATCAACACGTGTCCAAACACAGTGTCCATCAACGTGTCCGAACACAGTGTCCATCAACACGTGCCCAAACATAGTGTCCATCAACACGTGTCCAAACACAGTGTCCATCAACACGTGTCCAAACACAGTGTCCATCAACACGTGTCCAAACATAGTGTCCATCAACATGTGGCCAAACACAGTGTCCATCAACACGTGGTCAAACATAGTGTCCATCAACACATGGCCAAACACAGTGTCCATCAACACATGGCCAAACATAGTGTCCATCAACACGTGTACAAACATAACGTCAATCAACATGTGTCCAAACACAGTGTCCATCAAAACGTGAACAAACATAGTGTCCATCAACACAAGTCTAAACATAACGTCCATCAACACGTGGTCAAACATAGTGTCCATCAACACGTGTCCAAACATAGTGTCCATCAACATGAGGCCAAACACAGTGTCCATCAACACGTGTACAAACATAGTGTCCATCAACACGTGTCCAAACATAGTGTCCATCAACACGTGTCCAAACATAGTGTCCATCAACACGTGACCAAAAATAGTGTTCAACACGTGTTCTAATATAGTGTTCATCAACACGTGTCCAAACACAATGTCCATCAACACCTGGACAAACACAGTGTCCATCAACACTTGTCCAACATATTGTGCTATTACAAACTCCCTGATCTCCGACAGAGGACAACTGTACCCATCAATGTTGCATGTCTGCAAGAGTGAAGAGCTCGTATTAGCGCCCAACCTGCATCTTACATGGCTGCAACCTCTGTATGTTGCATGTTACACAACCTCGCCAACACCAACCCCCCGTACAGCTTTACCACCAAGTGATGGCTTATGTAGGAAAATCCTTCCAATATTATGAATTTCAAACATTCACGATGATGCGTAGACTGTGACCTGGAACCGATGCATATGTCTGAAGACATTCTTGACTTTTATCCCGACTTCAACACCAGCTCCCATACCGTTAGGCCAACCTGTCAATCTGTCATCACAAAGTGACAGTATCAATTATTACTACAAATGGAAGTACAAATTATTAACTTCCCTAGGACATGTATATTACATGCGTATGTTCTAAATGTACATAATGCAGATGTACTAAGGCTTTGGCTGCCATATTTTAGGACTAGGATTGCTTACGTGGATATTAAGTCGCAATTACGTGGATGAAAATTAGACACTCAACCCACACATCTGAAAAATAAAAGAAGCGACGACGTTTCGGTTCTTCCTGTACCATTAGCAAGTCATGTTACCTTTGCATGAGTTAATAATGGTCCAGGACGGACCGACATGACAATTATATTTTTTCAGATTTGTGGGTTATGTGTCTAGGGTTGCTTATTTATGCCTAGGACTGGTTCTTAGGCTTATTATCACTGTTCTATTATTTGGTTTGCTCTTTATAGTGGTCCATTGTATAAAACGTAAACCTCTTTTCGATACTACAGCCCAAATTTGGTCCATTTGATTCATAGTAGCTATAGGTTCTCTCTTTTTAGAATATGGGTTGATTTGGCTATTGTTTCAAAAGCAAAGTGTCCCTCGAAAAAAATCTGTAAATCTGACACCCTTGTCATCGGTTGGCATTTGTACTTCCCCAAATATTATATCAGGGATTTATAAAGAGAAAAAATCATACTTACCAAACCTACTTGTTACGCTGAAGTGTAACCAACTATAATGATAAAGGGTTCCCAGATGAGTTTTATGCACGGACTACAACAACGCCTATCAGATATGGGGAAGAGAGCTCTGCTCTTTTCAAACATATGAATTCGATAGAATTTTTTATTCGATAGACTGGGGGAATTTTATTAGTTACCTAAATTTACCTGGTAACATGTATTAATATACGCCACAACATTCACTTCGACAACGACAGGAAGCCGGCGGCTTGTCAAAAGTTTTCCATTTGTCCTGATGAGTAAAGTGTACTAACATAATTGTGTTTGAAAGAGGGTAGAATTCATATATATATATATATATATATATATATATATATATATATATATATATATATATATATATATATATATATATATATATATATATGTCGTACCTAGTAGCCAGAACTCACTTTTCAGCCTACAATGCAAGGCCCGATTTGCCTAATAGGCCAAGTTTTCATGAATTAATATATTTTCTATAATTTTTTTCTTATGAAATGATAAAGCAACCCATTTCATTATGTAAGAGGTCAATTTTTTTTTATTGGAGTTAAAATTAACGTAGAAATATGACCGAACCTAACCAACCCTACCTAACCTAACCTAACCTATCTTTATAGGTTAGGTTCGGTTAGGTAGCCGAAAAAGTTAGGTTAGGTTAGGTTAGGTAGGTTAGGTAGTCGAAAAGCAATTAATTCATGAAAACTTGGCTTATTAGGCAAATCGGGCCTCGCATAGTAGGCTCAGAAGTGAGTTCTGGCTACTAGGTACGACATATATATATATATATATATATTTCTTTCACTAGATAACTGATCAACATTTCTTCATTAGATAACTGATCTTGCCATGATCTATCCCTTTAATAGGCTGTTAAACGGAGCTAGCGACGAGACATTTATTTCACCGTTACTTTACATTTGTTTATGTAAAATATGATGAATATTTGAGTACTGAATGGATTTATGCGCCCCTTGAGGGACCCGTAATATAAGAGGGTAGAAATAGCCTAACCTTGTCTATCATTTTGGGATGTATTTTGTTATCTCAATAAACTTCCATTAACTTGAACCTAGCGAAACATGTGACTCGATCCTTCCCCATTTCTCATACAAGCAGCCACAGCCTCATATTTTTATTCTTTTGAAAACGGTCTTAGTTTGAACAACGAACCCGACGATTTCTGAAGAAAGCGCTGATGTTACATTTCCAATCATGCAAGTTCCCTCATCCCAAGTTAACAGAATATTGTATAACTATACTCGTGAAAGTACATTTACTGTACTCTGATCTTAACGTGAAAGATCCGAATCCCACTGACATTAGAATGAAAAAATCGATTTGGAATCTAACATAAAAATCCAGGTAGCTGTCTGACTTTAGTGACTGTATGATCAGGCGTAATAAACAGGACCTAATACCCATCTGACCTTAAGACGAAAAATGAGTTCTAATTCTAACATTACCGTGTACATACCGAATCCGTGTCAGTGCCTGACCTTAGTGGAGTCACCCTTGCCGGCCTGCTGAGTGGTGTAGAGACCGTGGTGGTGATGGTGGAGGGAGAGACGGCCACGCTTGCTATCCTTGCCGGAGTCGGTGACGGGCTGCTTGTACACGTCGACGCCCTGCCCGCCCACCTCCACGTAGCTCACCTTATATGCGCACTTCTGCGTGTCTCGATTAATCTATAACAACCAATGCCAGGGAAGTGTTGTGTGATTCTAATGAAAAGAACTCCTTTAATGGCTTGGCAAAATAATATTTTTGACGGTTACCCAAAAGCCGTAACGGTCACCAACTCGTCCTCTTAAAAATAACGTCACTTTTCGCTCGTATGCGTGTTATGGCCAAATTTGGATGTAATTAGAAATGAAGTTGACTCACAAAAGTGACGTACTGTTCCGTTTTCTGTTTGAGTAGTCAGGCTTACTCGGAACGGTTAAGAGAGGAAACTTTCAATTCACGTTTTTCATAACGTTTTGAAACTTTATGAGAATTTCCTACCCACCTAACCTATCAGAGGACCCTTAACTTACTGTTGTTAAAAAAAAATCCCAAATTTATTTTCATTTTTTTTTATTTTCAAATTACGTCCACTTTCGGCCATACGGGCAAACGGCCAAAAGCGACGTTATTTTTAAGAGGATCGTGTGTTATTATTGATCTTGAGACACCAGCCCGTGGGCAAGGATGAGCCACATTTGACCACAATATCAACCAAATATATATACACCAGTTAAGGTATTGGTTGTAAGACTCAATATTATCAGCCGAAGCAGACTTTAGGCTAAGTTTGATAACGAATTCATACATCAGGACAGCGAAATTATAACTCTAAAGATACAACATGGGACATGAAGAGCCTCACCTGCCCGTCGTTACTGTCAGGAAAGCCCGGGAAGGCATCAATCATAACACCACTGGCACTGAATTATCATCAATATCTCCAAGTCGTTTATGTTTATATACATAATACAGTCAGTAAAACAATTCACAATTTGCACTGATTAATTCAGAGAACAAAATATTTCTTACAGTATTTATGTTATCTTTTTATGAGGACTTCCACCATAACCTTTGTTCTTTATTATCGTTATTCACTTGAACGTTTATCGTTATTAACTTGAAATTTCAACGCCAATTATCTGAACTTTCATCATAATTACCCTGAATTTTTACCTTTATTAACATGAACTTTTACCGTTATTAATATTAACTTTCACCATTATTACCTTGAACTGTCAACGTTATTAACATGAACTTTCATTATTTATTTGACTGAACTTTTATAATTTATTAACAGGAACTTATAACATTCATCAATTCGAAATTTCAACGTTATTAAACTTAATTTTCAGTATTTATTAATCTGATCTTTCATCATTTATTTGACGGAATGTTTATCATTTATTTAACTGAACTTTCAGCATTTATTAACCTGAACTTCCAGCATTTATTAAACTGAACTTTCATCATTTATTAACCTGAACTTTCATCATTTATTAACCTGAACTTTCATCATTTATTAACCTGAACTTTCATCATTTATTAACCTGAACTTTCATCATTTATTAACCTGAACTTTCAGCATTTATTAACCTGAACTTTCAGCATTTATTAACCTGAACTTCCAGCATTTATTAAACTGAACTTTCATCATTTATTAACCTGAACTTTCAGCATTTATTAACCTGAACTTTCAGCATTTATTAACCTGAATTTTCAGCATTTATTAACCTAAACTTTCAGGATTTATTAACCTGAACTTCCAGCATTTATTAACTTGAACTTTCAGCATTTATTAACCTGAACTTTCAGCATATATTAACCTAAACTTCCAGCATTTATTAAGCTGAAATTCCAGCATTTATTAAGCTGAAAGTGACGATATGTAATATTGGAGCCCAAGTAAGCCATTGTATCAACATGTAATAATTGAGCCCAAGTAAGTTTTTTTTTCTTTTGAGGAGGGCAATTTTTTATATAATCCGGAAACATAAAGCTAAAACCGAACCTAAATATTTATAGGACTAGTATAGCACATAGCTGTAAATATATTAGGCCTCATATAGCATGTATTAAGCCTAGGATGGTTAGGTTAGGTCATATTAGCAACAAAAATATACAAATGTGTCCAGTTTGTCCAAATTCAATAATACTCATTGTCATAATAATAGGCTGCTCCTCTACAGGTCCATCAGGACATATTGGTACTTTTGACCACATCGTTACTACTTTCTAAGAATTTTCATTTTAGGGGATAAGCTGCAAAAAGGAGATATTGGAGAGAGTTAGCAAACGAGAAGGAAAAAAAGGAATTCTTACCTTCTGGAGCAATGCGGCTCCGGCGCCAAAATAGGTGTTGGCTGTGCTCCAGTTGTGGTTCTTGAGGTGCTCAAGTGTAGACCCTGCAGCAAGATATATGTTCATATAAACTCTGTTGACAGGTACAGGAAACCTTTATTTAACTGTTTTATCAATGTCCCTTAGGCCATGGGTGACGAACCTATGGCACTGGTGCCAAGAGTGGCACACTAGCAAATTTTGCTGGCATGCAAAATGCATCGCCGCTCCCTTGATTCTTTAAATCCAACCCGTAATAAATAAATAAATGTAACTAGAATGAAATAAAGGTACAAGAATGTAACAACTCTTGTATATAACTCAAAGAATAATATGAAGATTATCATAACTGCGAAACGAAGCAGTGAATAAGTTTTCACAAACCAGGAACAAAAGGAAGTGTTCCCAGATGTCTCGCATCAGCAGGAACCAGCTGGAAGATTTTGAGAACAAGTGACACGTTCTGAATTCATCACTCGTCCCAATGTTCTCTTCAGTAAATGACAGAACTAAACGAGTATCAATGATCTACTAGATATCTTTGGGAAGACAAAGATCTACTGTCAAAGTAGATCTACTGTCACAGTAGATTTTTTCTATGAGATTTACAAACGTACCAAAGACATGTGTCACTCTGCTTATATTTGTCTTCTGTTGTTTGTAAATGAGCACTAGGCATTTGGTGATATAATAGTAAATATGTAGTTTAGCGGTTCCACGAATATTTATTTTTTCGTAATAAATATATTTGATTTGTATTGAATGACTAATCAATCACTACTACATTATTACAGTTGTGAATTTTTAGCATAATGTCATCTCAAACAGCTCAGATAAAATTTGCAATTGACGGAAACAGTATAAAAAATTGTCAGGAATCGTGGACAGAAAACTTTGGTATAATAAAAAAAAGGATGATGAAGCATCAGGCATCAGTTGTGTGCAATACTTCTTCCGTAAAGCGACATGATAAAACTGTTCATAAACGGCTTTGTGATAAAAGTGAGCAAGAATACATTGATCGAGAAATCAGCAACACAAAATATAGTCGAATGTTTAAACTAATAAAAATTCAGGTTGTTGAAACTAACGTCTTAGTTGTTGCTGGGTTTCAGATGACATAGATAATTGATAATCGTTGCAGACCACTCAGTTATGAGGTATATATGTTAAAGAATCGTGGCCAGAATGTGCTCCTTTTCTTTTCGACCGGTTTCCAGCAAAAGACAAAATTAATCAGCGCATTATGAATATACAAGTGATTGAAACAGTTAATAGATCAAAAATTCAAGTTGGAAACTAACATAGCAGAACAGCTAACAAAAGATAACGGTTCTTGTAAATTCCCATCAATTTGTCTTCTTGATAGCACTGACGCTACGTCATCAGCTATCACTTAAAATCCCCACTTCAGTACGGGTGATTAATGACGTGAAAAAACTGGTTAACTTGATAACGTTACTTGAACATACCTCACGGGCTGAATTATACCAGGCAGTAGTAGTATTGTCTAAACGACAGGTTGAACTTTCCAAATTAGTTGCTGTGACAACCGATTGTGCACCCTAGCATGACTGATACAGAAACAGTTTTGTATGTTTGCAAAATATGCTAGGCATTGCTGTTATTATATACGATGAGGCTTTGTATATAAAAGCTGGCAATATGAAGACATATCACATGAAGAAGTGATGAAAATTTTAACCAAGATATTTAATTATATTTCTACATATGCTTTAAAAAAATTTTGTCAGAATTTACTGACCTCGGTGACCTCAGTGTACACTGGAATACTATATATAACAATATCTTAGGAGAGGTTGTCCTTAAAAGATTTGTTGAGTGATTGAATGAAATTCGCAAATTTTTTTGATAAATGAAACATTTTCTTTTTAAAAATTATCTGAAGCTGCGTTAATTTGGAGACGCTTTTTTCACTAACTTCACCTCACAGGTAGTCTGGTAGCAGAGTGGACAGCGCACAGGACTCGTAATTCTGTGTGTGGGAAAAATCTGCTGGGATTGATATAAGAGGAGACTACCAGGGACTTGTACTGAACTAAATTAAAAATTTACTGTCTGCAAATTAATTCAATTAAAATCTCTAGCTAGGGTTGTAAATCCTAGTTCCTCTTTTCCTAATGACAGACTGTGGGCTGTAAGGGACAGGTGGGGTGAATGACTTTGTTGATAGAAGTTCCAGTCCACCTGTAGACAGGGATCTCACATCAGCTTGTATTTTATACAAGGATAAGATTTAATAAATTCAGTTATCTGACTGAACACTGGCTCTGTTTAAACCAGGGATTTAAACATACATAGTCTAACCTAGCACCTTAACTATTAACAGCCAATATGTACTTATACTATAAACAACAAATTAAATTGTAAAAGTATAATAAATGACCTTAAATGTAGTCTAAATACTGTTAACTAAGTACTAGAAATTATATTCAATTAAATGAACTTATATGATAACTTAAAAAATAACTAAGCAAGCAATCGATAACCTAATTTATATATTCAAGTATATATGCAATGTATTTATTCACTTTATACAGTTAGCTTGACTGAATCTTTTCCAACACTATGGACACTTGTGAGGTTTTTACTTATTGAGGCTGAATTCTTTTCTGACCCAATGGACACTCACGAGTCTAGTGCTGGATAATATTCACAGCTACACTACAATTTTAATAAACGTACCGATGAATGAGGCTTTGCCTCGCTTTATTACCGACAGACAGATTTATAGAATATTAAAGTTATACAAGCACACAATTGGCCAATTAATACGCTACTGTAATAAACTTCAATATACTTATCTGAAGCCGGGTGCCTGTCTGACAAGTTTGCCAGACTGATTAACTCTCTTGTCGAGTTTAGGCACTATATTTTGCTACAGCGTTGCTGTATGATGATCTGGTAGCGTTGCTACGTGATTGTCCCTGCAGTTGCAGAAGAATGATCGGATAAAGAGTAGGAATGAAGGTGGAGAAAACCGTGTTCACTGTGATCTCCACTATACACTCTTATTTTATATAAATGTTGTAGGATTTTCCTTGTAGATATTGTCCAGGTACTCCCCCAGTTCTAGAGAGTGTTCACTGGCGATAAAAATATTAGATAAGGTGTCCTTGAGCTGGTAATGTTCGCTAAGGATCAGTCACTTGTTCACTCAGTTGTAAACAAACGCGAAGTCCCTCGAGGCATCGTCGTGGGCGCTTCTCGCCCCCGAGATGCTCCTCCCTCTCCCTTGAGAGGTAGCTTTCAATGAATATTGATTGATTATTTTTACAGTCTAGACTTATGATTAAGATATGATGTGATTATAATATAATTAGATATAAGATTTAAAGATTATAAGTAGTATTTGAAAGTACCACTGAATCTTATTAAGGATTCTATATTATCCCTACCGGATGTTGAATAAATGTTCCAATAGTTTTTTAATTAACAAATCCTTCTAGAAGCTTCTGGATCCTTGAGAGATCATGTACAAAGTCACGTAGGCATCAAAAGGGCCCTGTTGCGTACGTGTTCATGGTGCCATTGTCATCCAGGATCAAGCTATATAATGAATCTATAATGATTCTAATATGATTTTGATACGATTTAGATATGATTTTGATATGATATAGAAATGATTTAGAAATTATACATTTCTTAGATGATTATTAGATATGGTGGGTAAAAATTTCCCACATCTTCCAGAGGGAGAGAACTGGCACAGAGTCCAATACTTAGGACAATAGTAACCATATGTATTTATTTACTCTCCATTGGATTGATAATACAAGTGCAAATTTTGCTTGCACTTTTGTGCTGCTGTCCGTTGTGGACGATTGTGTCTGTTAGGAGTCTGTGGGTCTTGTGGAGTTAGAATGTCTTGAGATCTCTCAGGATCTAACTGCAGCTGGCTCACTGATTCCATGTGGATGAGTTTGTCCAATGTCTTCAGGGAAGTTGTTCCTTTAGACAGGATTTTGACTATTCTCAAAATCCCCTGACTATCTGGATGGACTGAGACAACTTTACCTAATGGCCAGTCAGCCCTAGGGCCATCACTGTCTACCAAGACAATATCGCCAGGTTGGAGATTAGCTATATTATGTGGGACATTGGCCCCATAGTGATGTTCTAGTAGAGATGTAAGATATTCTTTTGTCCAAACATCATTCCATTTTTGGATTATGCTGGACAGATGCTTATACCCCTGAACCAACTCGCTCTGACCCACATATGAGGGATCTCTGATCTCATCATCCACTAGAGATGGTACTGGAGTCAGAAGTCTTCCATACATTAGGTGGGCAGGACTTAATGGCTCATGTTGAGTAGGATCCTCAGACAAGTAAGTCAACGGCCGGTTATTCACCCTTGATTCTATTTCCGTGATTACTGTCTGGAGTTCTTGAAGATTGATTTTCTGACGGTGTAGAGATTTTCTCAAGGATCTTTTTACAGTTCCTATTAACTGTTCATAAAATCCTCCGTGCCATGGGGCTCTCGGAGGGATAAATTTCCATCTGCAATGACGCTGTTCCAGTGTGGAAGTAACTGCAGGATGGGAACAGATTTCCCGTAGACATGCTTCTCCAGCTACCAAGTTTGCTCCGTTATCTGAAATCATCAGCTTAGGGCATGATCGGCGTGCTGCGAATCTGCGGAAAGCTTGAATAAATGATTGAGCAGTCATATCGGGTGTTACCTCTATATGTACTGCCCTGGTGGTAGCACAGGTGAACAGACAGATGTATGCCTTGATAGGCTGCTTATCTGCAGTCCCTGTTAGATATATTGCTCCTGTATAATCTACTCCTGTCGTTTCGAAAGGTTGTAGATTGACCACTCGTTCCTTTGGTAGGGGTGGTGGCCCTGGATAAGAGCAAGTTCTTGCATCGTACCTTCGGCATATCATGCAATTCTTTAAGATTGATTTGACTGACTGTCTTCCCTGAGGAATCCAGTACTGCTGTCTGATTTGTGTGAGTGTGTCTAACACTCCTCCATGTTTGATGATTTGTTGATGTGTATGCAACACAATCAACCTTGTGATCCAATGATTTTTTGGTAAAAGCCATGGATGCACGGTATCTAGATTGATATCTGCGTGTTTAAGTCTCCCTCCACAACGCAGAATGTTGTGATTTTCTTGGTCTATCCACAGACCGAGATTGTGTTTTAACTTATGCGGAAGATTTTCATAGTTATTCCCATAAGTTTCTCTCTGGGCTTGTCTTACCCAATAGATAAGTGCATCTGGAAAAGTGTATTTTATACCTTTTTTCCTGAGATAATGAAACACGTTCTGCGTTACATTGATTAATTTGATGAGCGAGGAGTAACGAGTACAATCCAAGACTGATATTTGAGCTTGCTGCCTGGTGGTAGTTATGGTTTGTGTCGTAATGACGTGTGGCTTTTGTTCAGGCCAACTACCATTCACTAACCATCGAGGCCCATGAAACCAAATATCTGCCTTTGCAAACTGTTTAAATGTCATACCTCTTGATAAGATAAAAAAGTACCTAACTTCATCTATTTAGTTTCCTACACTGAGCTTTAAATTTGCTCTGTACCTAGTGGTACCCAATCTCCTAATTTTTATGTAATATCAAACAACCTTATCATTGTGTTCATTGCTGTCTTCTTTTATGTGCTAGCCATATGCTGTATTGTGACTACCAATTTTTGTCAACTACCATTCAAGCTGTCATTGCAATCAATCTTATATTGTTTCTGCTGTATTGTGCCTACCAATTTGTTGTCAACTACCATTTTAAGCTGTCATTGCAATCAATCATAGCTACCTATGTGCTTTAATATACTGTACCTATAATTTTCTCATCTTTTTTTTTTTTTCATTCCATGTAATCTGTTATCATTTTTTTGTCTATAAATTTTGCAAGTATTTACCTCCTTAAAATTTTCTTAGATTAAGGACCTGCCCGAAACGCTGCGCGTGCTAGTGGCTTTACAAGACTGTAATTACCATAATTGTATCCTCACATTCCTTATGTACATTCTTGTATATGCATAAATAAATAAAATAAATAAATAAATAAAGAGATCAGCTGGATTATCCTTTGTTGGTACATGCAACAATTGAAAGCCTGCGGAAATTTCTTTAATTTCCGAGACGCGATTTTTTACATATGGAGTTGGACAGTTGTCGTTTCGTACCCATTGTAAGACAGCTTCATTGTCAGACCATATAATGACATCTTTGATGTTCATGGTAGACAAGACTTGTTTGATATGCACTGCTAAGCGTGTGCCAGTTAGCAGTGCTGTTAGTTCCATCTGAGGCAAAGTCCTCTTTTTTAATGGAGCGACTCTGGCCTTAGAGGTGATAAGATATGATTGATTAGAAGTCACTAAGTAAGCACAAGCTCCAAAAGCTTTGGCTGACGAGTCTGCGAATGCATGTAGTGATACTTCTTCATTTTCCTCGACTATGTGTCTCGGAAAGATTATCTTTTCAACTAAAGTTTGTTCTTGAGCCACTTCCATCCAAGCTTTTTGTAAATGGATTGGTAGTGGATCATCCCAACCAACCTTAGCCTTCCATGCTTCTTGCACCAATAAACGCCACTTGATAGTCAAAGGATTTAGTAGACCAAGTGGGTCGAATACTTTGCTAACTTGTGAAAGTAAATCCCTTTTTGTAGTGATGTTGTAATTTACTGGCACAGATTTGATCGATATTGTGTCCGAGATTAAATCCCAATCCATACCTAACACCTTTTGTGATTCTGGTACGTGATATTCAGGGTAATCTCTTGCTATTTGATTATTCAATGTTGCATTATTAGAGGCCCAAGATTGTAGTGGCATGTTGGCACCTTGTAGCTCCTTGTTGGCCTCTTGATATAATTGTAAGAGTTCAGTAGTACTGTTAACTGTCCCTTGAAAATTATCTACATATAGATTTTGACTGATTTCAGTCTTACAGGGACTTGATGATTTCTTCAGATGAGTATCTAGAGTTGCTTGCAATAGAAATGGACTACTTGTCGCCCCAAAAAGAACTGATGAGAATCTGAAAGTCACTACAGGACTATTGACATCTTCTGGGTTCTCTACCCATAGAAACTTAGTGAAGTCTCTATCTTCTTCCTGCAAGCCAACTCTGAGAAAGGCCTTACTTATATCTGCTGAATACGCATATTTGTTAAGTCTAAACTTCAACAGTATGTCATACAATTTCTGAGTTAGACTTGGACCTGTTTGCAAACAATCATTTAGACTGGTTCCTTGGGGTCCAGATTTAGAGCTACAATTAAAAACTATCCGTAAAGGAGTCGTTTTTGATTCTCTCATTACAGCCATGTGTGGTAAAAAATGGCCTGTTTGCTTATTGTCATGTTTCATGACTTCGATGAATTTATTCTTTAATTGTTGAGCAATAATCTCATGATAGAGTTTTAAATGCTCAGGCCTTTTTCTTAGCTTTGCTAGTTGAGATTTAAATTGACTGTAAGCCATGTGATAATTGGTAGGTAAGGTTTTATGGTTGATTTTCCATGGTAGCCTTACCCAGTACTGTCCATCATGGTACTGTACAGTTTCTAAGTATTGATTGTATGCACAGACATCATCAGGACTTGGTTGTTCAGGGATTATTCCTATGGCATCAAGTTCCCACAATTGATGTACAGATTCTAATCCATCATCAATCATGTGGGGGATTTTAAGTGGTGACTGTTCTTTGCCTAGTCATGCCACTATTACAGTTTCTGTATGATGTGATTTTTCAGGAGTTGAAGGTTCAAGATCTAGTATAGGTCCTGTCATCAATATGCCTCCTGCTGATTTGAGTATATTCATACCCATAGATTCTTCTGATCCCAGAATGAATCGATGATAGTAGTCAGCTCCAATCAGGATTCCGATATTCCCTATGTAGTCAGAATCAAGCAGAGGATCTGCTAATTGTATTCCTTTTTCTTTTAGGAATTTAATTGTGGCTGTCAGACCAGTCACTTCCATTTCAGTAGGAATTTTATCAACTACTATGGCTTCTACTGTCCTTTGGGATGTACCTAGACAGACATTGAGTTTTACTACTGGAAAGGTTCTACGACCAGAATTAGTAAAAAACCCTGATATGGATGTAGATACTTGCTTTGAAGATTTAAGTTGTAAATCTTCTGCCATCTTTTTACTGATAAAGGTTTTCTGTGACCCTTGATCAAAAAAGCCTCTAGTTGCAATACAAATTTCTTGATTGCATAGTTCTAGCTGTGCAGTAGGCAATATGGCTGTTGTAACAATTTCTGTATCCAAGTCGTTGACATTGCTCATTACTGTACAGAATTGTATGGCTGTAGTGGTATTATCATCTTTGGGCTTTGCCTGAGATGCAGGTTGATTATTGGAAGTCTGTGATCTGGATTGAGTGTTAATATCACCACAGAGTGCTGTGTGATGTACACTTTTATGACAATATTGGCAGTTCTGCAATTGAGTGTTACACTCACTTGTATCGTGCTTCCGTAGACAACGGATGCACCTGTTCAGAGATTTCAGTCGATCGATTCGACTGGCACGGCCTTCATAAACTGTGCATTGATAAATGGTATGTGCTTCTTGACAGAATAAACATTTTGGGGCACTTGTAGCTCCTTTTGTCTTATCTGTCTTAGGAGCTTGGTTTCCTACAGTTCTGTTAACTGTGGGGGATATAGCATAAGAGCCAACATTATTCAGTTTCCACTTTGCAGAAGAGGAATTTTGTTGCCTTGATTTTTGACTGCCATTTTGGACATTTCTGTTTTTGTCCGTGGATTCACTTTTGGGGATTTTTTCTTGAGATCTAAGTTTTCCTCGGCTTCGTAATCTTTGTACGTAAGCTCGAAGTCCATCAATGATTTGGCTTTGTGATAAGATGTTGGTGTTATAATGAGTGCATAGGCTGTCTATGACCTCATTTGGAAGTTTCCTTTGAATGATTAACTTTATAAGCCACTCTGCATCTCCTACAGGTACTTTTGTACTGAGGGCTTTGATGATTGATTCTATAGACAATCGAAATGATTGTAGTGACTCATAACTTTTATTTGGAGAGGGTAAATCCAATAATTTGTATGAGAGACGTGCAATTGCAGTCTCCTTATCACTGTAGTTATCTTGTAACAACTGTAAGGCATGGTCGTAATCATCATCTGTTAATGACAAATTAGCAATGACCTGCCTTGCCTCTCCCCGTAACTGGCCTTGCAAATATTGAAACTTTGTCGCCTTTTTGAGAGAGGTCTTGGAGTTTATTATAGAATCAAAGTGTCTCCAGAAGGTATCCCAATCGTCTTCTTCCTTGCCCTCAAAATATGGTAATTGTACCTTTGGGAGCTCTGCGGCTATATGTGTGATAGTTGCATTTCTCTGTTGAGTGGATGAGCTCACATTGGATTGGGTTTCTGCTTGAGATATTTGTTTGATTAAAGGATCAAGTTGATCTTGGGTTTTATCTTCATACATTGTCATTTCAACGACAATTTCCTGAAGTTCCCTTCGGGTTAAATCTGCATTAGCCATTTCTGTTAGATAAATCTCTGCATGGCGTTTGATTTGTTCATACTTCTCCACAGCTGCTTTTACTCTGGTATTCAGAATTATTAAATCAGGAGATGGTTGTCTAGCCAACTTTTGACATTTGTCAATCAGTTGAGTTAGGTGATCTTGCAGACCATTAAGTGTCCTCCTATTTCCTGTTTCAGCTGCTGGTGGAACACTGTTAGCCATTTTGACCTTTTCCGAGTTTCGAAGATTCCGAGATTTTTCTCTTTTTTCTGATGAATATGTATGATGTTAATGTATTTTGATAAATGAGCTTTCCTGTCTACTTAGGTAATGATTCCAAAGATCGTCCTTCATTTCCTCCCTGGAATCTGGTTGTAGCAGGTGTTCAATTATCAAAGTACTGTAATAATTTGATTTGTGACCCGAATGCACGAATGCACCAAGTTGGTAAATCTTGTAATAATTTTTTAAAAATAGTAAATGGCACTATTTTTGCAAAGTTATTACAAAATCTGTTACCATAATAATTGTTAGATAAAATACAGTAGAATGTCTACTGGTTTTACCTGTAATAGGGTATGATATAGTTGATTATAGTTAGATTGTAATGAAATGCTCTTACAGTGATGATAACACTTTTTTAAAGAATATTATGTAATGAGCAGCTCTGAAAATCAGTAGATTAGAGATAATGCTAGATAATACACTTAAATATATATGTAATGTTACCACAATGAGGTAGGTAATAATATGATTAAGATGCACTTGTGTCTGTGACACTGATATACTTAAGTACTGTGGTTTCTTAACACTGAACAGTATTAGTATGCTATGAATGCTTACTAGTTAATGGATATGGTGGCTTAAGCCACTGCTAACAGTTTGTTTACTTAGATATATGGCTATGATAAATATTGGCTGATAGCTAGGTTAGGCTAGAATATGTAAGAATTATTCCATTGCAAAATCAAGAAGTTTCTTATGTATTTGGCATTGAAATATTCGGTAAACGAATGATCATAAATATCTAGGTATAAAGGACCAATTAATATCTAGGTTCGAAGAACCATTAATGTGGGAAAAACCTGCTGGGATTGATATAAGAGGAGACTACCAGGGACTTGTACTGAACTAAATTAAAAATTTACTGTCTGCAAATTAATTCAATTAAAATCTCTAGCTAGGGTTGTAAATCCTAGTTCCTCTTTTCCTAATGACAGACTGTGGGCTGTAAGGGACAGGTGGGGTGAATGACTTTGTTGATAGAAGTTCCAGTCCACCTGTAGACAGGGATCTCACATCAGCTTGTATTTTATACAAGGATAAGATTTAATAAATTCAGTTATCTGACTGAACACTGGCTCTGTTTAAATCAGGGATTTAAACATACATAGTCTAACCTAGCACCTTAACTATTAACAGCCAATATGTACTTATACTATAAACAACAAATTAAATTGTAAAAGTATAATAAATGACCTTAAATGTAGTCTAAATACTGTTAACTAAGTACTAGAAATTATATTCAATTAAATGAACTTATATGATAACTTAAAAAATAACTAAGCAAGCAATTGATAACTTAATTTATATATTCAAGTATATATGCAATGTATTTATTCACTTTATACAGTTAGCTTGACTGAATCTTTTCCAACACTATGGACACTTGTGAAGTTTTTACTTATTGAGGCTGAGCACAATTTCACAAATATTGGGATCAAAGAAATCTTTAAATAACAAACCGACTCTCCTGTCTAATAACGATGGTCAGCTTTCAGCCTCTGATTCTGCTATTGAGTTCAATAGGTTCTTCTCTTCCATTGGTTCATCCCTTGCAAATGATATTCCATCTTCCAGTACTGACATTAAGGACTATCTTACAGGTAACTATCCACAGTCTCTGTACCTAAAGCCTATTAACTCCACTGACGTCAATGAGATAATCCTTTCCCTTAAAACCAAGTCTGGTGCCCTTGAGGAGATACCAACTTTAATTTACAAAAAAGCCTCCAGATCTTTAGCCCCTGCTATTGCTTTGCTCCTCAACAAGTCACTGGAACTCCAAACCTTTCCAGATATTCTAAAAAAAGCGAGAGTAACGCCTGTCCACAAATGTGGTGACCCCACAGATGTTAACAACTACAGACCTATATCAATCCTGCCAAACTTGTCAAAAATTTTTGAAAAACTTATATATAAGCAGCTTTACTCATATCTAGCCAAACTCAATATACTTAGCCCTTGCCAATATGGCTTCAGACCCAAAAAAAGCACTAACGATGCACTTATTAGTATGCTTAACTCGATTCATACAGCTCTTGATAAAAAGGAGTTCCCTGTTGGGTTATTTGTGGACCTGCGTAAAGCTTTTGATACTGTCAACCACCATAACCTTCTTCTTAAATTACATCATTATGGAGTCAGAGGACACTCCCTACAATACCTCGAGTCCTACCTTACTGACAGGCTCCAATATGTTTCTGTGAATAATACAATTTCTCCCACCCTACCCATCAACATTGGTGTTCCTCAGGGCAGCATACTTGGCCCTCTCCTCTTTCTCATCTACATTAATGACCTTCCAAATGCCTCCCAACACCTCAAACCAATTCTATTTGCTGACGACACAACCTTCATTTACTCCAGTCATGACCCTCTTGCTCTAAATGCCACAGTAAATACTGAGCTAAATAAAGTCCATCTTTGGCTAACTGCCAACAAACTCACCCTTAACATTGACAAAACTTTCTATATTCTGTTTGGCAATAAATCCTCTAGTCTTATAAATCTCAAAATAAACAATACCCAAATTTGTAACAAATTAGATGGCAAATTCCTTGGCATTCTCATTGACCACAAGCTGAATTTCCAGGGACACATTCTAAATATATCAAAAAAAGTTTCAAAAACTGTGGGCATTCTTTCTAAGATCAGATATTATGTACCACGCCCTGCCCTGGTGACTCTCTATTACTCCCTTATCTATCCTTATCTCAACTATGGTATTTGTGCTTGGGGTTCTACTACCCAAAATCACTTACGTCCTCTAATTACCCAACACAAAGCCGCTATTAGAACAATATCCAACACTGGCCCCAGACATCACTCGATACCCCTACTCAAATCTCTGAATATGTTAGATATTAAGTCACTGCACATTCTCTCATGTGTTTTATACATATATAAAACGCTAAACTATAATGCCAATCCTGATCTTAAAAGCTTCATAGAAGGTTGTAACAGAACCCATGAGCACCACACCAGAAATAAATACAGTTTTGATATTCCTAGAGTACGTCTTAATCAAACTAGAAATGCTCTGCAAATCAAGGGGCCCAGAATGTGGAATGACCTTCCCAACCATGTTAAAGACTGTACCTCTCTCAACCAGTTTAAGATAAAAACTAAACACTACCTAATAAATTCCCTGTAATCTACCTCACTCCTCTATTGTCAACCCATGTCTGTTATTTTCTTTTTTTTTTTTTTTTAATCAACACTGTTTGTCAACCTATTGTATTTGTGCTGCTTTTTCAGTCATGTTCCCCCTTTTTTTATCTTTATTTGTATTTGTTCTCAACACTTTTTATTCTTTATGCTCAATTAGTATTAAGTTCTAGATATTAATGTTTTTCTTGCCCGAAACGCATTGCGTAATAGTGGCTTTAGGCATTGTATGTACTAGCTCTATCTATATATCAATCCATTAATGTAACATCACTTGTATGTATATACCTTACCTGAATAAACATCTGAATCTGAATCTGAATCTGAATTCTTTTCTGACCCAATGGACACTCACGAGTCTAGTTATGGATAATATTCACAGCTACACTACAATTTTAATAAACGTACCGATGAATGAGGCTTTGCCTCGCTTTATTACCGACAGACAGATTTATAGAATATTAAAGTTATACAAGCATACAATTGGCCAATTAATACGCTACTGTAATAAACTTCAATATACTTATCTGAAGCCGGGTGCCTGTCTGACAAGTTTGCCAGACTGATTATCTCTCTTGTCGAGTTTAGGCACTATATTTTGCTACAGCGTTGCTGTATGATGATCTGGTAGCGTTGCTACGTGATTGTCCCTGCAGTTGCAGAAGAATGATCGGATAAAGAGTAGGAATGAAGGTGGAGGAAACCGTGTTCACTGTGATCTCCACTATACACTCTTATTTTATATAAATGTTGTAGGATTTTCCTTGTAGATATTGTCCAGGTACTCCCCCAGTTCTAGAGAGTGTTCACTGGCGATAAAAATATTAGATAAGGTGTCCTTGAGCTGGTAATGTTCGCTAAGGATCAGTCACTTGTTCACTCAGTTGTAAACAAACGCGAGGTATCGTCGTGGGCGCTTCTCGCCCCCGAGATGCTCCTCCCTCTCCCTTGAGAGGTAGCTTTCAATGAATATTGATTGATTATTTTTTCAGTCTAGACTTATGATTAAGATAAGATGTGATTATAATATAATTAGATATAAGATTTAAAGATTATAAGTAGTATTTGAAAGTACCACTGAATCTTATTAAGGATTCGATATTATCCCTACCGGATGTTGAATAAATGTTCCAATAGTTTTTTAATTAACAAATCCTTCTAGAAGCTTCCGGATCCTTGAGAGATCATGTACAAAGTCATGTAGGCATCAAAAGGGCCCTGTTGCGTACGTGTTCATGTTGCCATTGTCATCCAGGATCAAGCTATATAATGAATCTATAATGATTCTAATATGATTTTGATACGATTTTGATATGATATAGAAATGATATAGAAATTATACATTTCTTAGATGATTATTAGATATGGTGGGTAAAAATTTCCCACACTGTGGTCCGGGTTCCATTCCCGGACCAAACAGAATCAAATTGGCAAAGTTTCTTTCACCCTTAATACCCCTGTTACCTAGCAGTAAATAGGTACCTGAGAGTTAGACAGCTGTGACGAAACTGCTTCCTGGGTGTGTGTGTGTTTGTGTGTGTGTGTGTGTGTGTGTGTGTGTGTGTGGAAAAAAAATAGTAGTTATTAACAATTGAGAGGCAGGCCGTAAGAACAAAGCTCAACCCCTTTAAACACAACTAGGTTAATACAGTTAAATGACTTGAACGCCAAATTACATGGATCTGGGAAAACACTTGATGTTAGATAATATAAAAGTTTTTGAAACCAAACTTAAATTTTTTAACCCGATGTCGAGAATGGAACATTCAAGTATTTTCCAAACCTTATAAAACACAAATGACAGATCGAATGCGTAAGAAAACAGACATTCAGAACCTTCAAATGCAATTTTCGAGCATCATTGACTCAACAGCTGATAATTTTTCTTTTAAGATCTGCGGCATTCAGGTCATTTGAAGAAATTACAAAATACATAAAGTGTGCAGACAGTAACATTAGACAAATTAAACCTGGAAATGTTGCAGTGGATTGACATGGATAATTTTTCGATGCAGTTGATTTACAAAGCAACTAAATTTCAATGCACAATTTTGTTGACTAAAACTGACTAGGAAATATTGAAAGAGATCAGTTAGTGACTGAATCAGTGTAGAAAATTTCAGAAAATGAAATTCAGAAATTGGAATTCCATTCCTGAAAGTTTTGAGTGTGAAAAATATTGCAGTGGCATTATTTACAGTATTTTCACCAACATATTTTTGTGAGAAAATCCGTAGGAGCCGTGATGAGGGTTCGAACCTATGCGCTGTGAGTTCCCAGGCACGCAGCACATTGGTTCGAACCCTCATAGCAGCTCCTACGGATTTTCTCATTGATGCATCACGATAGTGTGATTACGCTCTGTATATTCATGTGAGTAATTATTTTCAGTCATGAACTTTGTCAAGTCTAATTATAGGAGTAGACTTAATGATTAAATTAGTGCTGCAGCATAGCTCTCAAAACAACCAAATAAAAGTGTGATATAAATATGACGTCGTTGGTGGGGCAGCAAACATCTCAAGAATAAAATAACTGTATTTTCTTATACGTTATTTTCTGTTTTATAATTTTAACTAAAGTGTATAACTTCATATTCACATTTCTTGTTACTTATAAGTTACAGTACAAATTGTATGTAATAATTTGTAATAATTTTGAATTATCTGGTTAAAAAATATATATTAATAATTTTCAACAGTTAAAAAATTATTTCATATATAAATATATATATATACAGAGCACCACTTGGTTTCCGAACCCCTTGGGGACGAGACCCGTCGGTTAACATGTAAGTTCGTATACGAGAAATAGAGGGGAAAAAATAAACTAGAAATGTAAAAAGAAATTTTTCCGAAAAAATTTACGAAAAAACTCTAGGGGAAAAAATCGACAGGTTCATAGCGTAAATGCGACCGTGTTTTGTTTGTACTCACCAATAAGTGAAGTCCTGATCCGCTTTATAAAAGTCCTTAATTGTTCCTAACTGATTATTAAGACGTCTGGCAAACATCCTCTGGATGTTTCCTGCCAGCCTGCCAGCCTGCCTGCCAGCCTGCAGGAACATCCTGCCAGCCTGCAGGAACATCCTGCCAGCCTGCAGGAACATCCTGCCTGCCAGCCTGCAGGAACATCCTGCCAGCCTGCCTGCCAGCCTGCCTGCCAGCCTGCCTGCCAGCTTGCCTGCCAGCCTGCCTGCCAGCTTGCCTGCCAGCCTGCAGGCACATCCTGCCAGCTTGCCTGCCAGCCTGCAAGCACATCCTGCCAGCCTGCAGGCACATCCTGCCAGCCTGCAGGCACATCCTGCCAGCCTGCAGGCACATCCTGCCAGCCTGCAGGCACATCCTGCCAGCCTGCAGGCACATCCTGCCTAAAATATACGATGATGTACTGTACATTTAAGAAACAAATCTGGGTCACAGGTCTGTGGAGTGTGGTTAGGCTTACGGAGTCAGCCGGTCCCTCCCCCACCACCGACACACCTCCCCCTCTCCCCCCACCCCAAACCCATACACACACACTCTCAAAGGTCACGTGGTTCATGGTTCACTTCAACACCCATATATCGCTTCCTGCCTGCCTGCCTCCTTCCCAGCCTGCAAGCCTGCCTGCCTCCTTCCCAGCCTGCAAGCCTGCCTGCCTGCCTGCCTCCTTCCCAGCCTGCAAGCCTGCCTGCAAGCCTGCCTGCAAGCCTGCCTGCAAGCCTGCCTCCTTCCCAGCCTGCAAGCCTGCCTGCCTCTTTCCCAGCCTGCAAGCCTGCCTGCCTGCCTGCCTCCTTCCCAGCCTGCAAGCCTGCTTGCCTGCCTGCAAGCCTGCCTGCCTCCTTCCCAGCCTGCAAGCCTGCCTGCCTCCTTCCCAGCCTGCAAGCCTGCCTGCCTGCCTGCCTCCTTCCCAGCCTGCAAGCCTGCCTGCCTGCCTCCTTCCCAGCCTGCAAGCATGCCTGCCTGCCTGCCTGCCTCCTTCCCAGCCTGCAAGCCTGCCTGCCTGCCTCCTTCCCAGCCTGCAAGCCTGCCTGCCTGCCTGCCTGCCTCCTTCCCAGCCTGCAAGCCTGCCTGCCTCCTTCCCAGCCTGCAAGCCTGCCTGCCTGCCTGCCTCCTTCCCAGCCTGCAAGCCTGCCTGCCTGCCTGCCTCCTTCCCAGCCTGCCTCCTTCCCAGCCTGCCTGCCTCCTTCCCAGCCTGCCAGCCTGCTTCCTTTCCAGCCAGCCTGCCTCCCTCCCTGCCATCATGCTAACGGGTAGTGTGTGTTAGGCTTATCTTCGGGAATGAGCCGGTCTCACCCCCACCACCAACAAACCACCCGCCCCCTACATCCCATCTCTCAAGGTCACGCGGTTCAACCGCGTGACTACCACTCACTCCCTGCCTGCCAGCAAGCTAGGCTGCCTGCCTGCCTGCCTGCCTGCCTGCCTGCCTGCCAGCCTGCCTGTGCCTGCCAGCCTGTCTTTCCCTCCCTAATTCTCACTACTTCCATCCCTTCCTGCCTACCTCCTAGCATCTCTCCCTACCTCCCCCTCCCTCTTAGCATCTCTCCCTACCTCCTAACATCTCTCTCTACCTCCCCCTCCCTCCTAGCATCTCTCTCTCCCCCTCTCTCACTGATTCTCCCCCCCCCCTCATTCATACTGCCTCCCACCTAAGCTCCATCGTCCATCCACCCACCAGTTAGCCATCACTGACGCAATGCGTGCATTTGGAGCCAACATGGTGCACAGATGTTTCTTGATTGTGCAGATATGTAAAACAAAAGCACAGAATGAACATTCCAGCCTTATGGCAATTCAAAATAATAGGAATAATAGGCCGTGAATCTGTGAAGTCACAGCGGGCAAACTGGACCATCTCCCACCCACCACAACAAGCCGGCGTGACGCTTGGCGGACCCCTTCCTACCCGAACTTTGTTCTGGTAGCATGACTCCCCAACCCCAATCGGGAAACTGGAAGTTTCGGATAACTAAAGTTCGGAAACCAAGTGGTGCTCTGTATATATATATATATATATATATATATATATATATATATATATATATATATATATATATATATATATATATATATATATATATATATATATATATGTCGTACCTAGTAGCCAGAACGCACTTCTCAACCTACTATGCAAGGCCCGATTTGCCTAATAAGCCAAGTTTTCATGAATTAATTGTTTTTCGACTACCTAACCTACCTAACCTAACCTAACCTAACTTTTTCGGCTACCTAACCTAGCCTAACTTATAAAGATAGGTTAGGTTAGGTTAGGTAGGGTTGGTTAGGTTCGGTCATATAACTACATTAATTTTAACTCCAATAAAAAAAAATTGACCTCATACATAATGAAATGGGTAGCTTTATCATTTCATAAGAAAAAAATTAGAGAAAATATATTAATTCAGGAAAACTTGGCTTATTAGGCAAATCGGGCCTTGCATAGTAGGCTGAGAAGTGCGTTCTGGCTACTAGGTACAACATATATATATATATTTATATATATATATAAATATATTTATTAATTATTTCATATATATATATATATATATATATATATATATATATATATATATATATATATATATATATATATATATATATATATATATATATATATATATATATATATATATATATATATATATATATTTTTTTTTTTTTTTTTTCTTAAAAACAAAACAAAAAAATGGAAGGGAGTACCACCTCTAGCTGGAAGAAGGGGGACCCATAGCCTCGGAGGAAACCATGCATAACGCATTAGAGGGAATGTTTAGATCCCCTCCAATACAGTTTATGTGTGCTTTTCTCCTACCACCCCCTTCCTTTTTTATTTTTTGTGCTTTATTATGCATTTGATGGTTACAAGATATACATGGGTTGATACAAAAATAATAATGCAAAAAGGTGATTAAAGGTTATGGATCTCTTGAAAAACACAACAATGGGAAACATTGATGAATGTCACAGACGGGTTCGATCATTGTTGCAAGTCAAACACTTCTTCGAATTCCTCTGAAGTTGGACTAGTACCCAAGACGCAACAGGCATTTCCCCTCTGAATCGCAACACTGAGGCGCTGGAACAAGAAACTTTTTGCTCTCTGGTCTTTTGTAGCGCTGATCAATTTGTCCCCCAATTCCTTCAGGAACTTCATTGCACATTTTCCCCACGAACCGAGGGTCTCCGAGCCGATCGGAACAAAGCTGTAGCAGTGTGCTAGACCTCTGTATTTAATAATTTTCTGCGATTCCCTGAAAGAAGCAGCACCACCGCTTTCACGTGTGCTGTAGTGGAGGTAGGTACTGGCCAGTGTGGCAGCGCACGTGTAGTCCCATACCACTTGCTTACCATCCTTCCAAGGTAGCAAGGTGACCCCCATCAGGGCGCTTCTGAGGGTCGTTAGGTCTGGATAAGTGTGGTTCTCTTTGTGCCGGGCAGCGGGCTGTGGCGAGGCTCCTCTTGATGATGTCGTTGACTTCTTCATGTCTTGCAATTTTACCCTGTGATTTACGACATACCAGACCATGATGACCATATTGGTCTGCCATCGCAGTTCCGCAGATGCACCTATGTTCGGTGAGGATGGGGGCGGCAAGGCGAAGGGCAACTCCAATGCGGAGAACGTCATGACTGAGGCGAGTTCCCAGGGCTGCATTGGGCACAGCAAATAAAAAATCCCCGGCGTGGGGTGCTGTTACCGCTAGGAGGCGGGCTTTGTTTTCAGCATCAGCGTTGTCAAACATTGCTGTGACAGTCTTTTCCATTATGGGGCTATCCCAGTGGGCCTGCTTGTGGTCTTTTGGGACTTGTGGTCGGGGTTGAGGGTGTGCAATGGTGTCCCATTGTCTGGCTGCTTCGATGAACGTTTGATCATGAGTTCCCGCTGTCTCTCTCATACGCTCTGGTAGGATCTGCCCTACCAATTCGTTGGCTGCTGTACATGAGGATAAGAATGCTGGAAGTGCTACCTCAGTTGCCTTTCGTATGCCTATCCCTCCAAATCTCACTGGTAGTGTTGCTTGGTCCCACTGACTCATCTAAATCTAGGTTGAGCGCCTTCCTGAATATTGACCTGAGGAGCTCATCATATTGATGTAGAAGTGGGTTGCCAAAAGTTGGTGCACACCTTAAGAAGTATGTTAGCCTGGGCAAGGTAAGGCACTTTGTGAGAAGGTAGAGGGCATCGTGGGAGTCCAAGTCCCCAATTCTCTCTTCCATCCTCTTTAGGTCTCTAAACTTTTCGTCAAGGACTGCAGCAATGGCATTGTGGCCCAGAGGTGCTCCGAGTAGTGTGCTGTCGGTAGGTTTAACGACTGAGGCTTCTGGTAAAACTGATTTCACTGCTCTCATAATTACTTCACTGGACAAAATTTTGCCCAGGGACGAAACCACAGCCCAAGCACTGAGAGAAAAACACCCCCTCAGGGCCGTAGGTGGACCTCCCCCACAGGTCAGGCTCGCCCCTAACCAGGAACCTCTCGTCCTCCGGGAGTCAGAGGTTTATAAAGCTATCGTTTCATTTCCCCCGGGCTCCTCAGGAGGCTACACAGGGGTAAGACCTCAACAGGTGAAGGAAATGGTGAACCCTGTTCTTGGCCCAGCTGCAGAAGCGCTCCTGACAGAAATCACAACGTTTGTCAACAACTGCCTCGCCGGGTTAATCCCTGATGAAATCAAACCATTCTTCTTTGGTGCATCCCTATGTGCCCTGAAAAAGAAGGGGGGAGGGATCAGACCCTTCGCCGCCTAGTTGCAAGGGCTGCTGTCAGAAGTATCCGAATGGAAGCAGCCACCATGCTGCAACCCAACCAGCTGGGGTTTGGAGTCCCCCAAGGCTGTGAAGCAGCGGCTCATGCTGCACGAGCCTACATTAGCTCTCTTACTGAAGACCAGGCAGTAGTAAAATTAGATTTTAAAAACGCTTTCAACTCGGTCAAAAGGGAAGCAATCCTCACTGCAGTTCAGGAACATTGCCCAAGCATTCTCCCGTTTGTGTCAGCAGGCTATAGCAAAGACTCAACCCTCCTGTTTGGCAAACATGAAGTCACCTCAGCAGAGGGAATTCAACAGGGAGACCCACTTGCACCCTTCCTCTTTTGCATAGCGGTTCGAGAAATTACAACCAGACTGTCCAGTGAGCTCAACATCTGGTTCCTGGATGATGGCACTCTGGCAGGCACACAAGATTCCCTGCTGGAAGACCTACAGCTGGTGAAGACACGGGGGGAGTCAGTAAAACAATATTCACGTAAATAAATATCAGCTCCTTTTCCTTACATTATTATTATTATTTGTATTTTTTTTAATTTATATATACAAGAGTTCTTACATTCATGTACAGACACTAGTATGCATAGCGTTTCAAGTCCTTAATCCTAATATTTCCCCGGAATACGACGCACCAGATCGTTTAACTTAACAACCAGGTACCCCATTTTACTGTTGGGTAAACAGAGGCTACAGTTAAGAACTTCTGCCCAGTAAATCCTCCCAAGTCAGAATACGAACCCGTTCCAAAGCGCTCGCGAAAACCCAGGCGAGTGTCTTACCACTTTGCCACGGGGACGGTTTATTATTGTTACTGAATTCATTATTTTTTACTTCTTTGAAATTGCTGCTTATGAATAGCAAATAGCATATAATTCATAAAGCTAGACCAAATAATGCAAAATTCAGAAGAGTTATTTGTTGTCTAGGTGCCGGTCGGCCGAGCGGACAGCACACTGTACTTGTGATCCTGTGGTCCTGGGTTCGATCCCAGGCGCCGGCGAGAAACAATGGGCAGAGTTTCTTTCACCCTATGCCCCTGTTACCTAGCAGTAAAATAGGTACCTGGGTGTTAGTCAGCTGTCACGGGCTGCTTCCTGGGGATGTAGGCCTGGTCGAGGACCGGGCCGCGGGGACACTAAAAAGCCCCGAAATCATCTCAAGATAAGCAGACATGTTTAAGAATGATTTCCAACATTATATTTTCGCCACAAAAATGGTAATTTGCAAATGTAATAATAATAATAAATTATAATCTGAGGCTCAATATTCTCTTCAGCACACAAGATAATTTATTTAGAAAATTATTGCCAATTTGGGCACACACTCAAAAATGTTCACTTTGATCAACTATTGACCTTCGCCAGGATGCAACCCTCAATAGTTGCCAAACTTCCTGGGACAACCTATTTTTCTGCTACGTGAACAGAGGCATCGGGTAATTGAACCATGCCCAACCTTTCCTGTCCTAACCGAGGATTAAACTCGGGTTTCTCCATTGTAAGCCGAGGATGTAGGCTACTGTGATACAGGACACCTATTGATAAAACTTCAGACTAATGCTCGTTCATTCCCTCGTGTGATTGGCTTAAAGGTGGACTGTGCATAGCACGTAATGGATCCACACAGTTACTACAAAAGATGGTCTCATGATCAATTAGAGTATTGAAATATATGTTATTGACAGTTTTAAGAGTGCATGTCCTGGAGCAATTGTGGGGATCCACAGCCTTGGAGAAGAGAAGAGAATAAAAGGTATTCATAGAAGACGTTGTAGATTCTCCCTGAACACTTTTAAGTACTTTCTTCTCCTATCAGCTATATTTGTTATTATTTAATATGATTTATTTAATAATTTTATTTTATTACATTATTTTACAGTTTACGGAAGATGTACACAAATAACAATCACAGTTCGAAAACCACATCCAATTATTCTGAGGTGGGGGTACGTGGTCCAAAACACAGCAAGCATTTCCCCTCTGGATCGCGACATTGAGGCGCTGAAACAGGAAACTGGTCACTATTACGTCTCAAGTTTGCTTAATGAGCTCCTCACTCGCCTCCTTTAGGAACTTAAGTGCACACTTACTCCAGATGCCAAGGATCTCAGACCCTGTTGACACAAACTTGCAACAATGTTCGAAGCCTCTGTACTTATTAATTAGTTTTCTGGGTCTTTCTGAAGGTTGCTGCCCCATCACTCTCAGTTGTGCTGAGAGGTAGACAGGCATCAGCCAATGTAGATGCACATGTAGTCCCACACAAGCTGTTTACCATCCCTCCATGGCTGCAGGTTTACTCCATCTGGGCGTTGGTGAGTTTTTGTCTGGTCTGCACAACTGAGGTTCTCTTTGTGCTGGACACTTACCTGCAGCCATATTTCTCTTAATGATATCATTGACTTCTTCATATCTAGCAATCTTTCTGACTCACGACAAATGAGACCATGGCTGCCATATTGGCTCGGGAAGCACAGCTGCAGATGCAATTGTGATCGATGGAGACAGGGATGGCAAGGCACAGGGAAACGGCAATATTTATGGCTCGATGGTTCAGCTGAGTGACCAAGGCAGAATTAAGGATAACCAACAGGATTCTCCAGCATGGGGACCTACCAGAGCGAGGTGTTTTGTATACTTACCAGAAGTTGCCTCCAGCATCACTGAGGTAATAATATCCATTTGGCATCTATTCTTTCTTCCATCCTCCTCAAGTTGTTCAACTTTTCTTCCAGAATTACATCAATGGCATTTGAGTACAAATGTGCTCCTGGCAGCACACTGTTGATGCGAGAGTACCAGCACAATGAGACTCCTAGTAGGACGGTTCTTACTGCATCAATAACTGGTTAGCTAGATAAGATAATTTCACTCTTCGAAGGATTTAAGGTGAGTCCTAACTCCTAGGTTTCATCGATGTAAACCAGGGATCGTTATGTTCCTGCCAGGGATGTCATCATCCAGGAATCCTAAGTTGAGCTCTCTGGTCAATCTGCACGTGATCTCTTTAACAGCCATGCAGAAAAGAAAAGAAAAGGGGCAAGTGGGTCTCCCTGCTGGACACCTGCTGAAACTACTTCATGTTCCTAAACAACAGTGTCGATTCTTTACTGTAACCTGCAGAAACGAAGAGGAGTAAACAAATGAGGCTTGTTCGAACTGCTTTGAAGTTCGAAATGGTTCGAACCTTGTACGAACCATATATCTTTTTACCTGGTTGAAAGTATTTCCAAACTCAAGTTTAATTACTGTTCTATTTTCCGAGAGGTGATTAGCGTAGGATTTTGTTGTGTGAGCTGCTGCTTCACTGCCATGGAAAGCGCTAAAGCTCTTAGTTAATGGGGTCGAAGCATCATAGCAGCTTTCATACGGAAGTTTTTGACAGCCACCCTGATAAAGAGGTGGTGAAGTGAGTTACCAAAGGCAATAGGTCTCTGATGAAATTATTTGTTGAACTTGTGACTGATTAACCTAGAAACTTGCCTCCTCTTTCCATGACGGAAACGCAGCTAAACAGGAGCAAATTGTGCCATGCATTGAGGGTGCCTGGAACTCCAAGGTTCTCAGAGAGTATATTTATTTTCTTGAGGTCTGCTTGTTTGCCTGCTCTAAATGGACGCGCTGCTTTTGGAATGTGGGGAAGCATTCTGGTGGTGGATGCTTTGATTCCCCCTAGAAGGTCATCTGATGACTTATGACCTGTAATCAGTTGACTTCCCGTTGGAATATGTGGGGCTGCCTGGGGGACTTGTGGACCTCCTCGCTCTATAGGGACTGTCCATGAGCCCTTATAGCTGTTACGAGTGCGTGAGGTCCCATCGTTATAAACATAGGTTACTAATATTCAGATTGAAAATCCCATATATCTTAGTCTGGATGCGTCACGAAGTCAATTACCATTATAGCTTAAGATGTGGTTGTGAATGAACTACATTTTTACTGCATGTATTTCTAGTATTGTACGACATTAGAGCGTGTGTCATTATAAACATGGTATACAGCATTTTATTATAAACTGCATCATTATGGCTGATGCTAGTACAGATTTTATCAGAGTTCCGTATATTCTCCTGCAAGTGTATATTCTATAATGTTTGTATGTATGTATGTATGTATGTATGTATGTATGTATGTATGTATGTATGTATGTATGTATGTATGTATGTATGTATGTATGTATGCATGCATGTATGAATGTATGCATGTATGTATGTATGTATGTATGTATGTATGTATGTATGTATGTATGTATGTATGTATGTATGTATGTATGTATGTATGTATGTATACAGTTGCGTAGCTCGTGTGTGAGCCAACTTACAGAGTGCCTTGTGGGTGATGCCCTCAGAACAAGTGATCCTTAGGTAAGGAGGAAGCATTTTGTAGCCCTTAGTGTTAGTCTCCGTCCCGTAGGTCTTCCCCAGGATCTCCAGACACTGAAGACAACGGCGTGGGAAAGAAATAAAGATGTGTTACCATTATTCATCGTAATATCATCACTATCATAAAAAATCATAGTTCAGTTGGTAATAAAGATGACACTATTATTAGGTCTATGAATATTTACACCCGAGTAATGCTTCATATGAAGCCTATGGGGCGGGGGGGGGGGGGGTACATTTCCTTTCACCTAATGCCTCTGGTCACCTAACAGTATATAGGTACTCGGGATATAGTAAACTGTTGTGGGGTTACATCCTGGGGAAAGATCAGTAGTTCTACCATAGTTGGACCTCGATACAAGTCTGAAGTATATATATATATATATATATATATATATATATATATATATATATATATATATATATATATATATATATATATATATATATATATATATGTGTGTGTGTGTGTGTATATCACGAAAATAAACACGTGATTAAGAATGTGACAATGTCAGACCACGGAGGAAAAATGAAACAGGAAATTTCCTTAAGTACTTTCGTATATTAAATACATCTTCAGAAGGTGACCTTCTGAAGATGTATTTAATATACGAAAGTACTTAAGGAAATTTCCTGTTTCATTTTTCCTCCGTGGTCTGACATTGTCATATATATATATATATATATGACATATATATATATATATATATATATATATATATATATATATATATATATATATATATATATATATATATATATATATATATATTTTATAGATATATATATTTAATATATATATATATATATAATATATATATATATATATATATATATATATATATATATATATATATATATATATATATATATATATATATATATATATATATATATATATTATTAAATATGACCGAAAAAGTAAGATTAATAATTCTAACACGAATTTTCTCGATCTTTCGTACGTTTCTTTTCACTGTTGATGGTAATTCAAAGATCAATTCTCCAAAATTTATTTTTATTTCTAGTCTGACGCGACACTTGAGCGCGTTTCGTAAAACTTATTACATTTTCAAAGACTTTAGTTTACACAATCACACACAACTTTAACTGAATAGAGCTTAAACATCTTTCGAGTTTTTATACCTACATTTGGGTGAAGTGACATGTTACAATAATTTTGGATGAGGTGAAAATAAACTTTTAACACAAGACAGAACACGAAAACAATGAAATACAAACAGGTATTAAAAGTAGGTAACTGCAGAAGGCCTATTTTTATTGGCCCATATTTCTTGATGCTTCTATATTGGAGCGGAGTCTTGAAGTGGGTAGAATATAGTTGTGCATTAATTGGCTGTTGATTGTTGGTGTTGACTTCTTGATGAGTAGTGCCTCGCAGACGTCGAGCCGCCTGCTATCGCTGTATCTATCGATGATTTCTGTGTTGTTTGCTAAGATTTCTCTGGTGATGGTTTGGTTGTGGGAAGAGGCTATATGTTCCTTAATGGTGCCCTGTTGCTTATGCATCGTTAAACGCCTGGAAAGAGATGTTGTTGTCTTGCCTATATACTGAGTTTTTTGAAGCTTACAATCCCCAAGAGGGCATTTGAAGGCATAGACGACGTTGGTCTCTTTTAAAACGTTCTGCTTTGTGTCTGGAGAGTTTCTCATGAGTAGGCTGGCCGTTTTTTTGGTTTTATAGTAAATTGTCAGTTGTATCTTCTGATTTTTGTCTGTAGGGATAACGTTTCTACTGACAATATCTTTCAGGACCCTTTCCTCCGTTTTATGGGCTGTGGAAAAGAAGTTCCTGTAAAATAGTCTAATAGGGGGTATAGGTGTTGTGTTAGTTGTCTCTTCAGAGGTTGCATGGCGTTTCACTTTCCTTCTTATGATGTCTTCCACGAAACCATTGGAGAAGCCGTTGTTGACTAGGACCTGCCTTACCCTACAGAGTTCTTCATCGACTTGCTTCCATTCTGAGCTGTGGCTGAGGGCACGGTCGACATAAGCGTTAACAACACTCCTCCTGTACCTGTCCGGGCAGTCACTGTTGGCATTCAGGCACATTCCTATGTTTGTTTCCTTAGTGTAGACTGCAGTGTGGAAAACTCCGCTCCTTTCCATGACTGTTACATCTAGAAAGGGCAGCTTCCCATCCTTCTCCATCTCGTAAGTGAAACGCAACACAGAATTCTGCTCAAATGCCTCCTTCAGCTCCTGCAGATGTCAGACATCAGGTACCTGTGTAAAAATGTCGTCAACATACCTGCAGTATATGGCCGGTTTCAAGTTCATGTCGACTGAGACTTTTTGCTCGATGGTACCCATGTAGAAGTTTGCCAACAGGACACCTTGGGGAGAACCCATGGCGACCCCATCTACTTGCTTATACATGTGTCCATCCGGGCTCAAGAAGGGTGCCTCTTTAGTACAAGCTTGGAATAGTTTCCTTAGACTGTTTTCTGGTATGTCAAGAGGAGTACAGGCTGGATCACGGTACACTCTGTCGGCTATCATCCCGATTGTTTCATCCACAGGTA
Source organism: Procambarus clarkii (assembly GCF_040958095.1). Lineage (NCBI taxonomy): Eukaryota > Metazoa > Arthropoda > Malacostraca > Decapoda > Cambaridae > Procambarus > Procambarus clarkii. Next base: position 4,270,130 of record NC_091203.1, on the reverse strand, counting down.
CGTTGGTAAACAGAGATTCTACGTCCAACGAGGCTCTTATACCTGTGGCCCGTGTTCCCCACAGCAAGTCAACAAACTCCTTTGGAGACTTCAGGCTGAAGGCGCAAGGGACATGAGGAGTCAGCAAGCCGTTGAGTCGTTTTGCCAGTCTGTACGTGGGTGTGGGTATCTGGCTGATGATTGGCCGAAGTGGGTTTCCAGGCTTGTGTGTATTGACATTTCCATACGCATATCCAGGTTTGTATTCCCCAATAATCTTTGGCAGGTGGAGTCCAGATTTCTTGGCGTTCACAGTTTCGATCAATTTGTTGACCTTTGCTTTCAGTTCGGCTGTAGTGTCCTTCGTTACCCTTTGGAATTTAGTTTGGTCAGAGAGTATGAGGTTCATTTTCGCCAGATATTCGTCTTTTTTAAGAATGACGTATATTGGCGACTTGTCGCTTCTCCTGACAACTATCTCCTTGTTCTCACGAAGGCTCTTAGCTGCCGCTTTGAGCTCGGGGGACAGTATGGTGCTTCTGTAGTTGCCTCGATTCTTTCCTCCTTCCGCAATAAGTTCTGCTTGTAAGGTATCTTTGGTGGAGACCTTCTTTTGTGCTTCGAGGTCGAATATGCCGTCCAACAGAATCTCCAACTCCACTTCCGGGCCATCTCACTCGGTCTGGACATAACGTGACAGTTTATACCCAGATTTAGGAGAGTGACTTGGTCCTCAGTGAGGTTGATTCCTGCAAGGTTCAGGAAGCCATCTCTTGGTTGAATTGAGGTCAATTATGTATGAGTTGTTATGTATGAGGTCAATTATGTATGAGGTATGTATGAGGAATTATGTATGAGATCAAAAAATTGACCTCATACATAATGAAATGGGTAGCTTTATCATTTCATAAGAAAAATATTAGAGAAAATATACTAATTCAGGAAAACTTGGCTTATTAGGCAAATCGGGCCTTGCATAGCAGGCCGAGTACGACGTTCTGGCTACTAGGTACAACATATATATAAATATATATATATATATATATATATATATATATATATATATATATATATATATATATATATATATATATATATATATATATATATATATATATATATATATATATATATATATATATATATAAATATATATATATATATATATATATATATATATATATATATAAATATATATATATATATATATATATATATATATATATATATATATATATATATATATATATATATAAATATATATATAATATATATATAAATATATATATAAATATATATATATATATAAATATATATATATATATATATATATATATATATATATATATATATATATATATATATATATATATATATATATATATATACATATGAGAAAGGCAGCAAGAACACGCAAGCAATAAATAACTCAGAACTCCATATGACCCGACCAGGATTGGAACCCATCACGCCAGGATCCCTCCTGAATGTACCTGGTACCGTGATCACTACACCAATTGATCAGTCGTGAAGCTTAGTTCATTAGCACCAGATTGTTGTTGTTGTTTTAGATTTAGCCAGTCAAAACAAAATGTACGAGTAGCACGTGCTATAGTGAGCCCGTAATTGAGTTCAGTTATTCACGATAACTTTGTTACGTGAATAAAGCACCAGGACTGACCAATCCTTATATAGACGATCAATTGCTGCAATGATCATGGTACCGTGTACGTTTAGGGGTGATCTTGGACGTCAAGGGGTTCGAATCCTGGTAGGGTCATTAGGGTTATTAATAATTTATGGGTTGCATGTTTCTGAAGTCCATCAGTGTCACAAAAGATTTGGTTATTTATTTACAAGGACAGGAAGCCCAGAGGTAACCCCCGCCCCCCACCCCCCCTAGACCAACGACTGACTTCCCCAACCGATAAGCATTGCCTAACTCCTGGGTACCTATTTCACCGGGCATCAGGTATAAACAGCCGTACCCAAATGTCTTTCCTTGCAACATATCCTACATGTAAACAGGACAGTTACCTTAAGAATCACCACTTTGGGATCACCACTGTCCGGCCCGAGGTAGATACAGCCGCCTTTGCTGCCCCGCTGGAGTACCAGGTCCCTCAGCTCCCCGCACCAGTCCTCCTCCAGGCACCGCCAGATGTCATACGAGTCGCACACACACCCGACGTCCCCTGCGGGAAGGACATCCATTTATATACACTGCAGGATATCTTCTTCTTTTAACTTGTATTTCGTAATCATATCTGCAATTAGCTCTGAACATTAGTGGTATTTAGTCTATAAGTAAGCTACTTTTTGGTCTATAACAAATGTGCAAAATATGTGTAAATATTTAGTCCAAAATGATCTACTATCAGAAAATTTTGGCATATATCGCAAGTTTACTAAAGGCAGGTAGTAAATGTGGGTGATTGTAACCTTTCCACCATTGCCCGCAGAATGGAGCCACAGGATGAACATCCAATTATGAAACTAGCTCATCACATATGTAAGTTGCTGTTCTAGGAGGCTGTACTTGTAGTTGGTCTCAAACCCAGTAATTGTTGATATAACAATATATATTAAAATTTACAGTTAGCTTATGAATATTGTAACTTGCTTAGCTAAATGAATTATGTGTCTTTATGTGCGTGTGGTGATGGTTCCATTCCACTACCCTTCACACGACAGGTAAGGGGTTCACTACCTCCCACAGGATGGATATGGGGCCCACTATCGCCCACAGAATAAGTATGCTGCCCACTACCGCCCCACAGAATAGGTATGGACTCTGCCATCGCTCACATGATGGGTATGGGTTTCACTGCTGCTCACAGGATGGGTATAGGGCCCTTGTTATGATGTTGATGCCCTCTGTTGAGTTCACCAGACCCAAATTCTTTTAGGAGAGTTGTTGTGACATTGTCAACGTCATCTGTTGAGTACCCGACCTATTTTTCTGTTCCCCAGTGGAAGGCTGCGATCTTATTGACACCTGTGCAGTTTCCTTCTTACTATTCATCTTTTACTCTTCAGAAGTGATGGGATATGGGTGGTACCTTGGTCGACAGAAATCAATTCACCCAGGGTAGTTCCGCACTTAAGACGTGTTCCAGTGGGAACAAGTGGGGCGAATTGGTATAGACTGGAAATTCTCTGTGATACCCAGTGAAGTATTGGTGATTGACCGACACATGCTGGGATGGCCAAGTTGAGTACCAAGTACCTTGAATGGCAAGAGGCAGTCCACCATGAGTGGCCAGCAAGGGCAGTCCTGAATGCAAGACTTGTTTCGGTGGGAACAAGTTGGGCGTGTTCTTGGGGACAGTGAATCGTCTGCAGAAGCCAACGACCTATTGGTTTTGGAACAACGTATTCCAGGGTGGTACAGTTTTGTTAATAGATGGAATTAATCTGTCTGACCTCTAAGTTAAGGCTTGTTAGTGGTTAAACCTTTAGAGGAAGCCAGCGACCGTTTTGCTGGAGTTTCGAGGGAGTGTTTAGACACTATGATGATTCTGTGGAGGACTGGCCCGTGAATTGTTGAGAAAAGTGATCTCGCTGGCATGTATCTCAGAAAAAAGGCTTGGGGAAGAAGCCTTGAGTGTTTAGGAAGAAGATTCGCCGCACCAGTGTTTCGATGGCAGAAGTTTTTGTAGTGTCTTGTATGAAAGTGATACGTACGGTGTTACCCGTGATGTTTAATTGTAATAGGTGTATATTGTTGTAGATAAGATTGAAGTGCATGTGGTGATGGTTTTAGTGTTGTTTACCCGTTTAGTTGTCTATTACTGATCAGTTCTTAATAACTTAACCCTGGTTGGGGTTGGATCTGGTAAGAAGAGGCACTAAGGCCCTATAGAAAGAGAAATGAAAAGAAGCCGGGTTACTGGCTATGTGAGGCCGTAGCACACGTTAACAGCTTAGAGTGAAAATGGGGGTTAGTACTAAATACAATAAAAATGACATTCCTTTACTGAAATTTTTGTTTAAATCTATTTGTGGAAAACAAAATTCTGATGATAGATACATTATGGAAACACTCTTCAAAATGTAAAACAGTAACTGGCATCACTGCTCAAGTCCCTCTCCACGACTTATCAATATTTTTTTTTCTGGCACCACATAGCAGTAAAATAGGTACCTGGGTGTTAGTCAGCTGTCACAGGTTGCTTCCTGGGGGTGGAGGCCTGGTCGAGGACCGGGCCACGGGGACACTAAAGCCCCGAAATCATCTCAAGATAACCTCAAGATAACATGTAATGTCTTCACAATTATTCTGATGATAAGTTAAGTCACAACATTGGATATTAGTAGACAAACTTTAGTACAAATAAATTCTCCCGACGACCAGCAAATCATAATTCCAACTTCTCCGAAGACCCTGTGTTCCGCTTCCGGTTTGGCTTTAGGCGGGAAACACTCCCTCCTCCCTGGGAGTGTCAGCGGAGGCTCGCCTTCACCCAACTTGTAACAAACATAACATAAAATTTTGGGTTCATTCTTTTCATTGAACGTAACTAAATAAAACTATGGGACTATACTTGTGTAGTCTAAGTATAGACTATAATTCTGGACTATTTACAGGGAGGGGGGGGGGGGTTGTATGACTCTATTGGGGAGAGAGGGGTGTATCTTGGCTGTAAATGTAACAACATTAATACTGACTTAATTATTTATTTCACTACACTACAACACAATAAACAACACTACACGTGTGGTTTTGTTCAATTATTTATTTATTTGTATGTACAAGAGTTTTTACATCCTTGTAAAGCAGAACCATTCAGAACTGCCGTGATCACTTTTGTGGCGGATATATATAATGTGAATGGCTAGAGCATTATCGTTTTTTCATTTGCCTCAAACAAATAATAATTAAACCATTCTCCGGCATATATTACTGCATTTGAAAGCATTCTTCATGTCATTCACAAGGAAACTACTTATAATATGCTACATAGACACTGCAGAAAGCCTGGATCCTAGAAATCACATATGCAGTATTACAAGAAACTAGCCTTGATCCTAACTAGCTCTAACACAAAATCTTGCAGTTAGGCTTGGTTATCTTTCATTTAGAGTGATGTGAGTAGCTTGCTGCTCTTGAGATCAAGAAAGAGCAAGCTCTCATCCCAAGCACAATATTTTCTCCGTGAATTTGTAATACATTGACTTTTTGATTTTTCGATAAATTATTCCGGAGCTCAGCAGGAAAATCCAACACACTTTTGGTTCATTCTTAGCATCTTACCTTCAGGGTAGGTCTGGAGCAGGTGTCTGTGGGAGTCCACCTCCCGCTCCTTACCCCAAGTGATGACGGTGGAGTGCTCTGAGGAGCGGGACGAGATGCCTCCCACCGTCTTGAGGTGGTAGTACTTCCTCAGCAGCGATGTCCCCGCCACAGTGTCTGACGCCTTCAATGTTTGCAGACAGTCAGAATCGAATACATAATATTCTTTTGTGTATGTCGTGTATTCTCAGAAATTGAAATGTGAACAAAAGATAATTTCTTATTACATGTGAATAGTGCATGATCCGAACACATATAAATGTGATTAGTGCATTATCCGAACACATGTAAATGTGAATAGTGCATGATCTGTGTGAGGAAAAGATTTATTCTTGATTCTAGAATAATAGAGGCAGATCATGCATATCTAGTGTCCTTGTGAAGCTAGAGCCGCTACAGGAGTGAGTGTTATGTAATAGCCTTTATGTACCCAATGAGAGATTAGCATAGGATATAAACATTACGAGTAGTCTGGGAAGATAATCATCTTCCCCTACACAGTCCCCCGTGGCGTAGTGGTAAAACACTCGCCCGGGGACTTGCAAGCCTTGCGAAGATGGGTCAGGTGGGGAACCTTGAGAATATTGGCCTTATGCATAACAATATGTCAGCCAATATCTCGCAGGTGATGAAGATTCAGATGTTCTCAACAGTTCAAGCAGAATTGGTCAAGAACATGATGAGAGTAGTATAAAGTACGCCAAGTAGTGGCCGTTTTGCTTTTTTCGACGGCCCCAACTTGGCTTGCCCGTTTTTAGTTACCCCAGTGAGATTTGACGGCCCCAACTTGGTGTACTCGTTTTTAGTTACCCCAGTGAGATTTGACGGCCCCAACTTGGTGTACCCGTTTTTAGTTATCCCAGTGAGATTTGACGGCCCCAACTTGGCATACCCGATTGCTTTTTGAGCATATATGATCTTCGTTCTTTGAACATATGAAATTTTCGTTGACGGGGATTAAAATGCTGGCTTCTGGCATACCCAAATTTCGTTACCCCATTGACTCATGCACAGGCGTCGCTAATGGACAAATGCCGTCATCAGCTGGCCAGTCTTCATCTTCCCTGAATAAGTCAGTTTACTGAAATAGCTTGTCCACCCAAGGATCGTTTATTTAGCATAGGAATGAAATCCATTCATATGAAACAAAAGGGGAGCAGCACTGCAAGAAGTTATGTGTGTATTTTCGAGTTCGACCCCTGTTACCTGTATTTACCCAGGTCTTTTCCTAAATCTAAAAAAACAATCCAATTCATTCCTGTTCTGTTTCATGTTTATACGTTTAATAGGTTATTAATATCACCCCTTTACTATAACCATTTAGTCACCCCTATTTCTTGTTCTTCGTCTTTCTAGAGAATGTAATTTGAGCTTTGACAATCTTTCTTGAAGGATCGTTTATTTCTCATAGGGCAAAATAAAAATGAAAACCGCTATCAGTCATATATATGAAGAAACAGAGCCCTGGGCATTGGCAATTTCAATGCAAGTTCAGTAGTAATCCAATATTATCCCTAACCGTATACAGATCTCACATTCGCTCAAAACACACCTCGCACACCTTACTGTAGCATATAACAAATCAAAAATACTCATTCAGTAAAAGCAAGCCTCTCATGTTTTTTGAAATATGGCCTTCTGCAGTTACCTTCTTTTCTGACGTCATCATCCCTAATGCGGCGCGAGGCACCAGCGCATTAAATGCGGATCCCAGGAGGTTCACACATAAGTGTGAACTCTTAATCAGGCTTAATACCTCAACTGTACTCTGTGCTTCATCAGAGTTGATATTCAGCTACATTGGCTTGTATTTTCGCTCATTGCTCCTATTTTCTGATATTCATAAACCCGATCAAACCATCCTAACCTAACTTATTATAAATAACAAACAAATACATTCTACAGATCAGTTGTTGTTGTTGTTTAGCGACGTCGCGAAAAGCGACCTCAGGTATAGGGATAAGGTATTGTTGGCCATTAGCATATAAGTGTCAAGGTATCACAGCACCTGACTGGTCAACTATGTGTGTGTCGTCACCAGATAACCAATGCGACCTTTAGCGTCCTACCTGTATATGTACTGTATTTGATGTTATTATTATTCAAAAATGACTAGACTAACCATCCCCACCTAACTTAATCAGAGGTTTAAGAATATACATTTTTTGTCATTCACAACTGTAACCATTATTCAGTGATAAGTTCAAAAGTATAACAGCAGCCCAAATGTCGTACCGCAATTTTTTTTTGGCAGAATCATACATCTGGCAGCATTGTAGGTGAGCTGAACATAAGAATAGAGGTAACTGCAGAAGTCCTATTGGCCCATACAAGGCAGCTCCTATATATCTTCAGCCAATCTCATTCATATTCATGTCCACCCTATGCTTAAAACAACCAAGGGATCCCACTTAAAGTATTAGTTTACAATAATAGTTTTAATAAATAGCTCTCATTCTAGTTTTATACACAACAGCAATTATGAAACCCTATAGCTAGATATCGTACTATAATCCACAAGTAGTTACCACACATCTGGCAGCACAAAGGATTAGTAGCTGTGTTCATTGGGTAGTCAACTGTCCACACATCCATCAAATAGCTATCCAAATGTCGCACCTCAATTCATCCATCTAGCAACTCAGCTGGATGCTAGCTACTATATTCATAGGCTAATTGTTACGGCCCTCTCGGGACGCAACGGGGTTCTTACTCTGATGTTGTTAGAGGAAGTTGTATCCGACCCCAAGCCAGTAGTGGCTTTCAAGGGATGTGATCCGTGATGCAAGTAACTTAAAGGGGAAGGGAAATAAAGGCAAAAACTTAATATAATATATTGACCACCACCAATAAATAATATATAAAAAGATTACACGGGGGAGGGGTATTAACACTGTACACAAACGTCTTCTCCTGAAGACGCTGGAATCAAGCTCTCGGTGCTAAGTCTTCGGTGCTTTCGTGGCCTCACAACGAATCCTCTGAGAAGCTGAGCCTACCCTGGCCACAGGTCAGCCAAAACACAGGTCCACTGGGGGCACCGCCGTGGAGGCCATCAACCACACGTCCAGCAGGTCTGCTGGCAGGTTCCGGATCAGCAACGCTGGTCAGGCCACTCCACGGGCGATATAAGGGTAACGCCCTAGACAGGAGCCTCGTGTGATACCACAAATCACTCTCCTGTCCAAAATACCCCAGTGGATAATCGTCTCCAGCAGTCGGTCCCGGGTAATCCTTCTACTGCCACTCCACTGGCAGGGTAACACCACAGTGTTCTTCCGGGGGACGACTTCACAGCTGCTGCAGCAAAGCACAAGGTATGGAGACGGCTGCCTTGGGTAGACTGACTCAACTTCCATCACAGCAGTCCCAGGTCGACTCTGTAAGCAGACACGTCATCAATAACAGGGACACTAAAACACCTCACTTACAGGCTCAGACACAAACGCCCGACATATCCACTTCATAGATGGCGTTGTAGTCTGAGCACCACCTCACCAGAGGTCAGCAGCGGCTGTGTTGTGAGCTTAACAGGACTGGAAACTGGCCCTTGTGGCTGGTACACTTCGTCCTCACCAGGTGTCATCGTCCGTTTGGAGGGGGTTTCGGGAGCTGACCCACAGATGGCGCGGTCGTCACTGCTCCGTGCTCGGACGCTGGATCCGGGTTCGTAACACTAATCATTTCTACACCTCAAAAAAATCCTAGTCTTGCTACACAAATCAGCTAACTTGTTTCTAAACCAACACTCGCAAATACATGCATACATACTTACCTACACATACTCCACAACCTATACATTCATAGAGAATAGCCTAGTTTTTTGCCACCATTTCCCCCATTAATCAGATGTAATTTATGCCATACACAAAAAATACAGCATTTACACGCCAAATATGCCATTTATGCACAACATATATTATTTACACTCAAAATATACCATCACACAAAAATATGTCATTTATAGACAAAAATATAACATTTACATGCAAAAATATGTCAGTTGGACACGAAAATGTACCATTTACACAATATTGCATGGACACTCACAGTATGACATTTACACAAAGTACGGTATTTTGCACAAATATATCAAAATTCTTATGCATTTAGGCAATCAAAAATGCGCTTTCACTAAAATTCCACATACATAATTTCCACAAAATACCCATACATTTTCTCATAAACCAAAATACACTTACACCATTAAGGTCTATTTTTTCAGATTACAGAGCTTACACAAAATACACAATAGGCACACAAAAATACAGTTGCACCAGTTCCACATCAACAAATTAAAAACACAACTGGCATAAATGCGCTATTAGCGCAAAAATTATTATAAAACATGGACAATTATTACACAATTTGTGTAATTATTATACATCTTTGCACAATTAATACAAGAAAACTTGCTATATAATTACTCAACTTACACAATGACAATCAATACACAAAGGTATAAATAAACAATTCGTCCATATGCAATTACACGACATGCGCTATTAATACACAACTTTCACATATATTACACATCTTTCATAATTATTACACAACTTGCACAAGTACATATCTAGCACAAGTACATACAATACATAACTACCCCAAATATGAAAATACACAACTAGCATAAATACACGATTTACACAAATACAATTGCGACATTTACACAACTTGCTCAAAAATATAATCAATACACAACTGAACAATACATAACTAGCACATATTCATGAAATACTCAACTACACAATTTCCACAAATACACATACAAAAACATATAAAATTAATACATACGACTTGCACAAAACAATACACAATTTATAGACATATAATCAATACATAATTGCAATAATCATACAACTTATGCAAAATACATAATCTGCACAATTAATACACAAGTATATTAATTGTACAATATATGTACAAATACAAACAGAACCAACTGGGTCAAACAATACACAATTTGCATGATATTTTTCTAGGTATATTTAGGACATTAATTATAATATGCTGAGTTTAACCAACTCCCCAAAAGTCAGAATTTCACATATAAAAAAGGTACATATGACTTCCGATGAGCTCAATATAAAACACATTCATTTTTCATTAATATTTCAACATTATTAGTGCTAAACTATTCATCTAACATATGTCCATTGTTTTTAATGTTTTATTAATACCTTCCTTGTTACATCCTCTCCAATCAGGTCACCCACATTTATTTATGCAAACCATCTAACAGACTTATTTGTTCTAGCCTTAGTTATGTTAGGGCAGGTGGGGTTAGGTGAAGGCAGTATTTTGTATGATAATTTTAAGCAAATTTGCTATATCTTATCAAAAATGCATCCTATTAACACCTAAATTCATCGAAATCTATCAAAAAATATACTTATACTACACAAATTTGACTAAATTCAACCTAGCCAAAGCTAAACAAACTAAAATAGGAGCATGCCATATCCTCACATACAAGCCTATGTCTCCTCTGTCCAAACATTACATGAGTTAGTCATATAGCTCGAACCCCAAATAGGAAAATTTACACTATTTCATAAACATGCTAGTTCATTACCCTAAGATATTATATATGTCCTTCCTTACACGACCTCACCTAACCTGACCTGGCAAAATCAAACCTAGATTTAGTTCAAGTTGGTGAAATTTAAGCTATGCCACTTTAATTCAACATAATTTATGGCAATTTCCACCAAATATACCCAAATGTTGCGTAGCATAGCACTGCCAAAGCCCATTTTCTCCTATTCCATACTACCCTACACAACCTCACCTAACCTGACCTAGCATACCCAAACCTGGATTTGGTTAAAGTTGGCAAAATTTATGCTATGCCACCTAAATATGACCTAATTTAAGGCAATTTCCACCAAATATACCCAAATGTTGTGAATCATAGCATCACCAAAGCCCATTTTTACCTACATTTTCTCCTATTCCATCCTACCCTACACAACCTCACCTAACCTATCCTAGCATATCCAAACCTGGATTTGGTTAAAGTCTGCAAAATTTAAGCTATCCCACATAAATTCGACCTAATTTAAGGCAATTCCCACCAAATATCCCCAAATGTTGCGTATCACAGCAATGCCAAAGCCCATTTTTACCTACATTTTCTCCTATTCCATCCTACCCTACCCAACCTTACCTAACCTAACCTAGCATATCCGAACCTAGATTTGGTACAATTCCCACCAAATATCCCCAAATGTTGTGTATCACATCACTGCCAAAGCCCATTTTTACCTACATTTTCTCCTATTCCATCCTACCCTACGCAACCTTAACTAACCTATCCTACCATATCCAAACCTAGATTTGGTTAAAGTTGGCGAAATTTAAGTTATCCCATATAATTTTGACCTAATTTAAGACAATTTCCACCAAATATACCCAAAAATGTTTTGGAACATAGCACAGCCAAAGCTCATTTTAGCTGAGTTTTTACCTATTCCAACCTGCCCTAGACAACCCTACCCAGCCTCTCCTGGCATATCCAAAGTCAGATTTGCTTATAGTTGGCAAAATTTATGCCTTTCCCACCTAAATTTAACCTAATTTAAGCCAATTTCCACTGCATATACCCAAATGTTTTGTATCTTAGCACAGCCAAAGTTCATTTCACCCAAGTTTTCACCTATTCTATCTTACCTTACACAGCCTTACCTAACCTGACCCAGCATATCCCAAGCTAGATTTAATTAAAGTTCGTGAAATTTATGCTTACTCACCTAAATTCAACCTAATTTCTACCCAATATACCCAAAATGTTTTGTTACATAGCTCAGCCAAAGACCATTTTAGCCAAGTTTTCACATATACCAACCTACCCTACATAACCTTACCTAACCCTGACCTAGCAGATTTGATTAAAGTTGGGGGGAAATTTATGCTATCGCCACCAAACTGGAGACAATTTCCACCAAATATGCCTAAATGTTGTGTATCATAGCACAGCCAAAACCCATTTTACCCACATTTTCACCCATTCCATCTAAACCTAGCCTCTGATACGACATATACTCAGAGAAGTGATGTTTTTTGAATATGAACCTAAATGCCTGTGCCTAACCTGCAAGAGTCTTGGAGTTTTGTTGAATATTTTATCTACTTTCTTCGAAAACTGAAGTTTTGGATATGAACCTATCCGCACTGTGCCTAACCTACTAGGTTCTTTGTTGAATATTGTAACCATATTCATAGAAAAGTGATGTTTTGGATATGGACCTAACAGCCCCTCTCCTTTAAAACTTGAAATTGTGTTCAATATTGTAGCTATATTGTTGGGTAGGTGTTTTGTTTTTACACATCAACCCAACTGCCCTGGACCTAACCTCCCTTTATCTAACTTCAAATTTATTGTATTTATGGGAGAAAAGTGTTGTTTGTGCATCAACCCAACCACCCTGGACCTAACCTCTGATACACGGATCTTAGTTCAATATTGCAACATATTCTTAACATTTTTTTCACATCAATATAACAATCATTAACCTAACCTCTATTACCTGAGGGGTTAATGGGAAATATGATAATAATGGGAATTTTCTCTACATCAGTTCAACTTAACCATCCTTAACCTAACCTTAGTTAGAAAGGGATATAGCTCACCAAAACTATTTAATTACCATTTACCCAATTTTCCTTATCCTAACCCATAACCAGGGGGTTTAGACCCCCCTTACCTCGAAATTATACTATATATTTATGGTGGGAATATATTTTCACATATAAACCTAACATTCCCTAATTCACCCCTATAATTTTTAATTTCCCCTATACTATAATTTCGAGGTAAGGGGGGTCTAAACCCCCTGGTTATGGGTTAGGATAAGGAAAATTGGGTAATTGGTAATTAAATAGTTTTGGTGAGCTATATCCCTTTCTAACTAAGGTTAGGTTAAGGATGGTTAAGTTGAACTGATGTAGAGAAAATTCCCATTATTATCATATTTCCCATTAACCCCTCAGGTAATAGAGGTTAGGTTAATGATTGTTATATTGATGTGAAAAAAATGTTAAGAATATGTTGCAATATTGAACTAAGATCCGTGTATCAGAGGTTAGGTCCAGGGTGGTTGGGTTGATGCACAAACAACACTTTTCTCCCATAAATACAATAAATTTGAAGTTAGATAAAGGGAGGTTAGGTCCAGGGCAGTTGGGTTGATGTGTAAAAACAAAACACCTACCCAACAATATAGCTACAATATTATTAGTATTAATTGTGTATTAATATTACAGTATTAATTGTGCAAAGATGTATAATAATTACACAAATTGTGTAATAATTGTCTATGTTTTATAATAATTTTTGCGTTAATAGCGCATTTATGCCAGTTGTGTTTTTAATTTGTTGACGTGGAACTGGTGCAACTGTATTTTTGTGTGCCTATTGTGTATTTTGTGTAAGCTCTGTAATCTGAAAAAATAGACCTTAATGGTGTAAGTGTATTTTGGTTTATGAGAAAATGTATGGGTATTTTGTGGAAATTATGTATGTGGAATTTTAGTGAAAGCGCATTTTTGATTGTCTAAATGCATAAGAATTTTGATATATTTGTGCAAAATACCGTACTTTGTGTAAATGTCATACTGTGAGTGTCCCTGCAATATTGTGTAAATGGTATATTTTCGTGTCCAACTGACATATTTTTGCATGTAAATGTTACATTTTTGTCTATAAATGACATATATTTGTGTGATGGTATATTTTGAGTGTAAATAATATATGTTGTGCATAAATGGCATATTTGGCGTGTAAATGCTGTATTTTTTGTGTATGGCATAAATTACATCTGATTAATGGGGGAAATGGTGGCAAAAAACTAGGCTATTCTCTATGAATGTATAGGTTGTGGAGTATGTGTAGGTAAGTATGTATGCATGTATTTGCGAGTGTTGGTTTAGAAGCAAGTTAGCTGATTTGTGTAGCAAGACTAGGATTTTTTTGAGGTGTAGAAATGATTAGCCTATGAATATAGTAGCTAGCATCCAGCTGAGTTGCTAGATGGATGAATTGAGGTGCGACATTTGGATAGCTATTTGATGGATGTATGGACAGTTGACTACCCAATGAACACAGCTACTAATCCTTTGTGCTGCCAGATGTGTGGTAACTACTTGTGGATTATAGTACGATATCTAGCTATAGGGTTTCATAATTGCTGTTGTGTATAAAACTAGATGAGAGCTATTTATTAAAACTATAATTGTAAACTAATACTTTAAGTGGGATCCCTTGGTTGTTTTAAGCATAGGGTGGACATGAATATGAATGAGATTGGCTGGAGATATATAGGAGCTGCCTCGTATGGGCCAATAGGACTTCTGCACTTACCTCTATTCTTATGTCCAGCTCACCTACAATGCTGCCAGATGTATGATTCTGCCAAAAAAAAATTGCGGTACGACATTTGGGCTGCTGTTATACTTTTGAACTTATCACTGAATAATGGTTACAGTTGTGAATGACTAAAAATGTATATTCATAAACCTCTGAATAAGTTAGGTGGGGATGGTTAGTCTAGTCATTTTTGAATAATAATAACATCAAATACAGTACATATACAGGTAGGACGCTAAAGGTTGCATTGGTTATCTGGTGATGTCACACACATAGTTGACCAGTCAGGTGCTGTGATACCTTGACACTTATATGCTAATGGCCAACAATACCTTATCCCTATACTTGAGGTCGCTTTTTGCGACTTCGCTAAACAACAACAACTGATCTGTAGAATGTATTTGTTTGTTATATATAATAAGTTAGGTTAAAATGGTTTGATCGGGTTTATGAATATCAGAAAATAGGAGCAATGAGCGAAAATACAAGCCAATGTAGCTGAATATCAACTCTGATGAAGCACAGAGTACAGTTGAGGTATTAAGCCTGATTAAGAGTTCACACTTATATGTGAACCTCCTGGGATCCACATTTAGCGCGCTGGCGCCTCGCGCCGCATTAGGGATGATGACGTCAGAAAAGAAGGTAACTGCAGAAGGCCTTATTTCAAAACATGAGAGGCTTGCTTTTACTGAATGAGCATTTTTGATTTGTTATATGCTACAGTAAGGTGTGCGAGGTGTGTTTTGAGCGAATGTGAGATCTGTATATGGTTAGGGATAATATTGGATTACTACTGAACTTGCATTGAAATTGCCAATGCCCAGGGCTCTGTTTCTTCATATATATGACTGATAGCAGTTTTCATTTTTATTTTGCCCTATGAGAAATAAACGATCCTTTAAGGAAGATTGTCAAAGGTCAAATTACATTCTCTAGAAAGACGAAGAACAAGAAATAGGGGTGACATGATAGAGGTGTGACTGAATGGTTATAGTAAAGGGGTGATATTAATAACCTATGTAACGTATCAACATGAAACAGAGCAGAAATGAATTGGATTGTTTTTTTAGATTTAGGAAAAGACCTGGGTAAATACAGGTAACAGGGGACGAACTCGAAAATACACATAACTTCTTGCAGTGCTGCTCCCCTTTTGTTTCATATGAATGGATTTCATTCCTATGCTCAATACACGATCCTTGAGTGGACATGCTATTTCAGTAAACTGACTTATTCAGGGAAGATGAAGACTGGCCAGCTGATGACGTCATTTGTCCATTAGCGACGCCTGTGCATGGGTCAATGGGGTAACGAAATTTGGGTATGCTAGAAGCCAGCATTTTAATCCCCGTCAACGAAAATTTTATATGTTCAAAGAACGAAGATGATATATGCTCAAAAAGCAATCTCCGAAGAAAGATTGACAAAGCTTAATTTACAATCTCTAGAAAGGTGAAGAAGAAATAGGGGTAACATGATGGAGGTGCGACTGAATGGATTCATGAACTATAAGGCTATCACTAGCAGAGGTAACTAAAAACGGGTACGCCAAGTCAGGACCTTTTAATCCCCTAGATTGTACCTGTGCAAGGACACTGAGCGGCTACCTGGTGACGTCATTGACCATTAGCGATGTCTGTGCAAGGGTCACTGGGGTAACTAAAAACGGGTACGCCAAGTTGGGGCCGTCAAATCTCACTGGAGTAACGAAAAACGGGTACGCGAAGTTGGGGCCGTCAAATCTCACTGTGGTAACGAAAAACGGGTACGCCAAGTTGGGGCCGTCAAATCTCACTGGAGTAACGAAAAACGGGTACGCCAAGTTGGGGCCGTCAAATCTCACTGGGGTAACTAAAAACGGGTACGCCAAGTTGGGGCCGTCAAATCTCACTGGAGTAACGAAAAACGGGTACGCCAAGTTGGGGCCGTCAAATCTCACTGGGGTAACTAAAAACGGGTACGCCAAGTTGGGGCCGTCAAATCTCACTGGGGTAACTAAAAACGGGTACGCCAAGTTGGGGCCGTCGAAAAAAGCAAAACGGCCACTACTTGGCGTATTTTATACTACTGATGAGTCCCCTATCACGGTTCTCCATCTTGTCCAAAATTCGGATGAAAGATGAGAGGCCAAGCAGTGCAGGAGTGTGTACGCAAATAGAAGCGAACTTGTGTTTCATAGAAGCTTTTATAACTCCTGCTATCAAGAAGGCATGACCTTCTCCGATGGGTAAACTTTCTCTCTCTCTCTCTCTCTCTCTCTCTCTCTCTCTCTCTCTCTCTCTCTCTCTCTCTCTCTCTTTTGTCTTTATCTATCTGATTCTAATGCCTAATATCTCGATATGACTATTTCTGTTATTTCTCTCTCTCTCTCTCTCTCTCTCTTTTGTCTTTATCTATCTCATTCTAATGCCTAATATCTCGATATGACTATTTCTGTTATTTCTCTCTCTCTCTCTCTCTCTCTCTCTCTCTGTCTCTCTCTCTCTCTCTCTCTCTCTCTCTCTCTCTCTCTCTCTCTCTCTCTCTCTCTCTCTCTCTCTCTCTCTCTCTCTCTCTCTCTCTCTCTCTCTCTCTCTCTCTCTCTTTTGTCTTTATCTATCTGATTCTAATGCCTAATATCTCGATATGACTATTTCTGTTATTTCTCTCTCTCTCTCTCTCTCTTTTGTCTTTATCTATCTCATTCTAATGCCTAATATCTCGATATGACTATTTCTGTTATTTCTCTCTCTCTCTCTCTCTCTCTCTCTCTCTCTCTCTCTCTCTCTCTCTCTCTCTCTCTCTCTCTCTCTCTCTCTCTCTCTCTCTCTCTCTCTCTCTCTCTCTCTCTCTCTCTCTCTCTCTCTCTCTCTCTCTCTCTCTCTCTCTCTCTCTCTCTCTCTCTCTCTCTCTCTCTCTCTCTCTCTCTCTCTCTCAAAAAGCAGAAACGTTAGGTAGCTACAATACATGAAATACGGTCCTGTATAATAACTAGTATGGTGAGAAGCTATGCGCTACTGACCTTAAAGTTGATCAAGTGCGCAGCACCGCCCAGAGCGCCGGACTCTACAGAGGACACGCCCCGGTAACCAGTATCGTGTAGCTGTGGAAGCAGTCAGGATTTTAAAATATACACAATAATTCAGGTTTACCATGTAACCACCCCTTAATTCAGTAGGCGGCAGTGGAAAGATTATAATCACCTGTATTTATTATCTACAGTTTGCATACTGTGGTAGTATGGTACCAAAAATAATGTTTGGCTACTATGTCTTGTAGAAGTTCATTTTGAAGTAAATATTTACACATATCTTGAACATTTATTATAGAGTTGTCTCCAAATTCATGTATCTTTTCGTACTCAATCACACAGGGGCGCCGGTGGCTGTGTGGATAGGACGCTGTACACGTAATCCTGTGGCCCGGGTTCGATTCCTGGCGCCAGCGAGAAAAAAAATGGGCAGAGTTTCTTTCATCCTGATGCTTTTGTTACCTAGCAGTAAATAGGTACCTGGGAGTTACACAGCTGTTACAGGCTGGTTCCTTGTGTGTGTGTGAAAAATAAATAAATAAAAATTAGTAGTTAGTAACAGTTGATTGATTGACAATTGAGAGACGGGCCGAAAGAGCAAAGCTATACCCCCCTGCAAGCACAAATAGGTGAATACAACTAGGTGAATACACAGTGACAGAGTGTGCGAATAATTTTGCTGACACATTTACATTTGATCAGGTAAAGATTTGATTACATTTGATCTACATCAACAACAAAAGCAAATTTTGAGTCTAAGTAGAGCAATAGTAAGATTTAGTCAGCTAATTCTGTTGAACGATTCATAGTTATGTGAATCTTCTTGCATGATAATATGAGGAAAAATTGAATTTTTAGTGTAGATTTCAGTTTATCTCAGGTCTACAAGGCTTTCTTGACGTCCTTGGTGAGACAAATTTTTGTACTAAGGATACTTATGTAGGCAGTTCAAGATTATAGTCAACTTCCTTTTCAAGGGCAGAATCTCTGACTAATTACTGAGTAATAGCCCTCAGAAAGGGTATAGAGACCACTTCTGCCCACAGGATGGGTATGGGGTCTACTTCCGTCAGTGAGATGGGTATGTGGTCTACTAACACCCAGAGGATAGGTATGGGGTCTACCACCACTTCTGGGATGATTATAGGGTCCACTACCACCTACTGGATGGGTATGGGGTCCCCAACCCCCCATAGAATGGGTATGGGGTCCACTACCGACTATGGGATGGATATGGGGGTCCAGTACCGACTATGGGATGGATATGGGGTACACCACCGCCCATAGGATGGGTATGGGGTCCACCACCGCCTATGGGATAGGTATGGAGTCCACTACCACTTATGGGATGAGTATGGGGTCCACCACTGCCTATGGGATAGGTATGGGGTCCACCACCGTCTATGGGATAGGAATGGGGTCCACCACCCCATACCCATAGGGAGCCGGTCGGCCGAGCGGACAGGACGCTGGACTTGTGATCCTGTGGTCCCGGGTTCGATCCCGGGCGCCGGTGAGAAACAATGGGCAGAGTTTCTTTCACCCTATGCCCCTGTTACCTAACAGTATAATAGGTACCTGGGTGTTAGTCAGCTGTCACGGACTGCTTCCTGGGGGTGAAGGCCTGGTTGCGGACCGGGCCGCGGGGACACTAAAAAGCCCCGAAAACATCTCAAGATAACCTCAAGATAACCACCGCCCATAGGATGGGTATGGAATTCACCACCGCCTATGGGATGGGTATGGGGTCCACTACTACTCATGGGATGGCTATGGGGGTCCACCACCGCCTATGGGATGGGATCCACTACCACCTATGGGAAGGGAATGGGACCCACCACCCTCTATGTGATGGGTATGGGGTCTACCACTGCCTATAGGATGGGTAAGGAGTCCACCACTGCCTATGGGATTAGTATGGGATCCACTACCACCTATGGGCTGGGAATAGGGTCCACCACCGCCTAGATAACAGGTCACTGGAAACAGTAGACCCAGCAAACATTTTTTTGTTTTCAAACAGTTTTATAAACATTTTCCTTCTTTGATCACATTTAAAATTACGTTTTCCAGACGCTTTTGGAAAGATTGTAAAGACGAGTATAAACCTGAGGCCATGATGTTTACATAAAACGTTTTTTTTAATGTTATGATATAATATTTTATAACAATTTAAAACAAAATATTGTTTTAATTATTTAATTATTGCTAATTATTTAATTGTTGTCATTATTAGATACAGTATTATAATCACTATTAAATTGTGATGACAGAGAGGGAGAGAAAGAGAGCGAGGCAAAATTAAGAGAGCTGCAAGGGGTTACAAAGCCGTATATGAAGCACAAGTTCTCTCTCATCTAGAGTATGCACCCCTTTCCTAGATCGCCTGCCCACCGGCATTTATCAGCGTGTTGGACAAAGTGAAGAGATGGGCAAGAAGGCTCATCTCTAATCTTAGTCAAGTCTGGTGGGAACAGTCTGAACATCAGAGCCTGCAACACCGTCGTGACGTTCTTGGTCTTACTGTTATATACAACATACTCAAAATTCCGCCCCTGGCCCAACTCCGTGGACTATTAGTAGTTGCCACCCATAGTACTTAGGCTCTTAACCTTCAATAGTCACATGCTGGAACTGCCTTTCTCAAGAACATCATTCCATGAGCGATCATTCATTCCTAGGCTGACTCGCATCTGGAACTTGTTCGCTCAACAGGTTCATCCACGGGAGATCAGGTCAACTGATCACATGAAGGCACTGGCAAACAGTTTGCTACAGGCTCATCCTCTTCCTTATATGATTGTTACCCAATATTGTTAATGAATAAAGGCTATATCAACTGATGCATATAACAGGCTCGTGTAATAATTGAGCCTCTAGGCGTAGGTTTTAACTGAGCTGAGGTATGACTACAGCTCTTGCTTGCAGTTTTACCAGGTTCCTTACGTGATACATCCTTTATGATAGTTCTCTGTGATAGTTTCAAAGTACATTTTCATGAAATATATGAGTTTCTTGGAGCAGGCTTCAGCCGAGCAAAGGTAGGATAACAGGTCTTACTTGCAGTTTCACTAAGTACGTCATTTGACAGCACTTATGAACCCTAGTCTTAGTTTGAGAGAGAGAGAGAGAGAGAGAGAGAGAGAGAGAGAGAGAGAGAGAGAGAGAGAGAGAGAGAGAGAGAGAGAGAGAGAGAGAGAGAGAGAGAGAGAGAGAGAGAGAGAGAGAGAGAGAGAGAGAGAGAGAAAGAAAGAGAGAGAGAGAGAGAGAGAGAGAGAGAGAGAGAGAGAGAGAGAGAGAGAGAGAGAGAGAGAGAGAGAGAGAGAGAGAGAGAGAGAGAGAGAGAGAGAGAGAGAGAGAGAGAGAGTGAGAATGAGAGAGAGAGAGAGAGAGAGAGAGAGAGAGAGAGAGAGAGAGAGAGAGAGAGAGAGAGAGAGAGAGAGAGAGAGAGAGAGAGAGAGAGAGAGAGAGAGAGAGAGAGAGAATGAGAATGAGAGAGAGAGAGAGAGAGACAGAGAGAGAGAGAGAGAGAGAGAGAGAATGAGAATGAGAGAGAGAGAGAGAGACAGAGAGACAGAGAGAGAGAGAGAATGAGAATGAGAATGAGAATGAGAATGAGAATGAAGGCAGAGAGAAGATAGTTGCAGAGAGAGACAGAAGGAGAAAGAAAGAGAGAGACAGGAGGAGAGAGAAAGAGAGAGACAGAGAGAGAGGAGGAAGGCAGAGAGGACACGTGCAGAGAAAAGGAGATACATATAGAGAGAAGGAGATCGAAGCAGGGAGAGAGAGACAGAGACAGAGAGAGGAGAGAGCAGGAGGAACAGAGAGAGAGGTGAGAGCAGGAGGAACAGAGAGAGAGAGGAGAGAGCAGGAGGAACAGAGAGAGAGAGGAGAGAGCAGGAAAGACAGAGACATAGAGGAGAGAGACAGAGACAGACAGGAGAGAGAGACAGAGACAGAGAGAGGAGAGAGAAGGAGGAACAGAGAGAGAGGTGAGAGCAGGAAATACAGAGACATAGAGGAGAGAGAGAGAGACAGACAGGAGAGAGAGACAGAGACAGAGAGAGGAGAGAGACAGAGACAGAAATAGAAACACTAAGATAAGGACAGAGACATAGACAGAGAGATGAACAAAGACATGAGGTCCACTACCACCTACAGGATGGATCTGGGGTTTATTACCATGCACATGATGGTTATGGGGTTTATTACCATGCACATGATGGTTATGGGGTTTATTACTGCACACAGTATGGGTATGGGGTTCATTTTGACCCACAGGATGGGTATGAGGTCCAATGCCGCCGCCCATAGGATGGGTATGGAGTTCACAACCCCCCACAGGATGGGTATGGGGTCCACTACCCCCAACAGGATGGGTATGGCGTCGACTCTCACCCACATGATGGGTATGGGGTCCACCATTATCCACACGACGGGTATGGGGTCTACCAGCACTTACAGGACGGGTATGGAGTCCACCATCATCCTCAGGACGGGTATGGGATCCACCATCACTCACAAGACAGGTATGGGGTCCACCACCACTCACAGGATGGGTATTGGGTCCATCACCACCCACAGGACGGGAATGAGGTTCCACTACCACACACAGGACGGGTATGGGGTCCTCCACCACCACTAATAGGACAGGTATGGGGGCACAATGCCGCATACTGCATGGTATTGGCGAGGCTTTCTTTCCTCTTGTCGGCGCCAATACGGAGCGAGGGGGTATTCCAGTCACACCCGTGGCCGTGCGCCGTGTGGAGTTGAATACGACCATGGATTCTTCTGTCCCTCAGTCTTTAAACGACCGGCAATGTCCAGGGCACAATATCCTCCGGTGTAGCCTCTACAAAGACACCAACAACTCTCTCCTAAGGCCGCCATCCTTGCTAGCTCACTCAGCCGCTGCCAGGGAGATTCCTTCGTGGTGGTACTTGTAGAAGCTCAGAAGGAGGAATCTTCTTTTCAGCTTCAACCCTCAGGTAAACAGTTCAAGGGTGCAACAATGGCAAACTATATACCAAACACAGCAGTAAAATTGTCCACATTTACTAAAACAATTATTTACAAACCCACAAAATTCTGATGATATTGCAACACTCTTATCATCAGATCACTCATACGTTTTGGCAACACTCCTCAAAAATGTAAAACAATAACCAGCAACACTGCCCACTGCACATTAAAATTCTTCTTTCCATCCAACAATGCTTTCTATAATGATAATAATGACCTTGTGTATCAAACTAACTATAGTGACAGTATAAACACTTGAGTATACCTGCGAGTATATATATGTGAGTATACTCCCTCACGGATAATCAGTAGCCAAGCATAAGAGATTTTGGGAGGTCCTCATCCTCTTGATCCAGGTTGGTAATCTATCGTCCTCGTTGAATCACAATGGTATGGCTGACGGAAATGTCCCAAACTCTCCTCGTTTCCAGTTCACTTATTTAGTGGTTTAGCGACGGCTCCCGTGTTGTCTGGTGAAGTTCCCGGAGTCCATTCAATCATGTTACCTCTCAACCGGCAGATCGTCGAACAGGACTGCTTGTTTGTATCAGGTCGTCACAAATCCCAGGAGCGACTCTCAGGTCACCCAATTGCCTTCCCAGCCTGCACTCCTGGTCAACAGGTAGAGTCACGCATCTTGGTCTCTCTTCTCGCGGTTTTTAAAGGCTTCTTGGGCAGTTGCTCGAGATCTCCAATGTCTTCGACGATTCCGACAAGCTGGTCCCCACGTCCACATGCTAGACTGCTTCTTGCTGGGGAGACAAATATTGCGTCCGGTCACTGCAGTTGCTGAGATTGTAGTCGCACCGCCTGTGACTCCCGCCCATGACGAGGGCACTGACGTCATGTCACGTCACGCGACGGCACATTATAATTGGTTGCGTTCCCTGCAGCCAGCCTGCATTAGGAAGCCGAGGTACTGGCAACCAAGTCTGCAGAAAGAGCAGCCAGTAATCAGCTTCCACCAGATGTATTAGCAGTGCAGGCAGGATTAGAGGAAGAAAGGTGGCACAGAATCCTTACTACATGTGCAGAAGTTTCTGACACTAATACCCCTTTCACACTGGATGAGCTCAATTGGACTAAGAAAAACTCCAAAGATACATCCCCTGGAGACGACAAAATAACCTATAAATGATTAGAAACCTCGGCCCAGAGGGAGACGCTGAATACCTAAGGTTGATTAATTTAGCCTGGACTTCTAAAACTAGACCTACAGCTTGGAATAGGGCAGACATAGTGCCGATCCTAAAACCCAAAGATCCCGCTAATTCAAAGCCGATCTCTCTTCAAAGCTGTGAAGGCAAGACGGCTGACAGAATGGCACTCAATAGGCTAGAGTGAAAAACGCCTGAACTGCACCATGATATGTATGCCTATAGAAGAGGGGTTGGCACAGTGAAATGTATTACAACACTGTTAGCCCACTTGAATGACAGACCAGGAATGCTGATATTCCTGGGCCTCGAGAAAGCCTTTGAACTGGCTAGCGCTCCAGCGATTCTCTGCTGCCTTATCGACAAAGTGGTCAAAGGTAACCTGCTGTCCTGGACCAAAAACTGTCTCATAAACAGAGAAGCAATAGTAAAATTTCATGGCACAGTCTCTGAATACAAAAGACAAAAATGGTACACCGCAAGGAGGCATTCTCAGCCCCCTTTTATTCAACTGTTTGATAGAAAGAATACTGAGGCTGAAACTGCTACAACACTGCAGGCTGTTGAACTACGCGGACGACTTTGTCATCATCATAAAAGAAAGGGATGCAGCGTGCCTTGCACCCAAATGCTTAGACTGCATAAGTGACGAGGCAAAGCAGATTGGTATCAAACTCAACCCCACAAAGACAAAAGCCATTCCCATAAAAATAGTGAAGCACAACATCCAACTCACAGTATAGGGTCAACCAATTGAATGGGTAGACACATATCAGAAGCTAGGGATAATCCTGGACACACATAATTTTCAATGCTGAGGTCACTTACTTAAGAGAGAGAACTGCGGCCCCCGGACGGCAATCCTCAGGTCGCTAACCTCCCTCTCTGGAGGAGCTAATCTGCAAGTTCTTCGCACATACTATGTACAGGCAGTCAGATCAGTGGTCGACTATGCCGCATCTGCACTCACAAGCCTATTACAGCAACAGTGGAAAAAGCTTAAAGTTGCCCAAAACAATGCTATGAGACCTGCCCTGGGAGCTCCTATTAGGACCAGGTTTGAAACTCTAAGAATGGAAACCGGTTTGCCCTCCCTACAAGAAAGAATTTCGCAAAGAACAACTATAATTATCAGTAAGATAATTGTTTCCCCTGATTCAGTCCTGGTATGACAAGCCTTGGTGGTTGGACTTGGCCAACACAACGGAAACTCTTGGGCTGCCAGAACGGGAAAAGTTCTCAACAAACAACAATTAAAAAGCATGATCCTTGATAGAGGTGATCAACCACACCCAAACTACACATGTTCTCCACCGTGGGAGGAGCCTACCTTCAAATAGCAATAGAAGGTCTTCCAATGAAAAAGGCTGCCTATGATAAAAACAATCCTAAGGCACATCATAGTGTAACGGTTCTATTGTTACGTAAAGTATGGTGACAAATAAACACAGACACTAAGATACTATATATATATTTGGTCGAATATACAGAAGTACACAGGTGATACTTTGGTGTGAGTTGAGCGCACTGAGCGTCGGTACAGTATCTCGCAAGTGTCTGCTCTAGACCACACTTGAAAGTAGACTCTGGTTAATGTTTGCTATCCTGCTGCTTATATGCCCGGGCAACTCCTCACCGTATTGCCCGGGCAACGCCTCACCTCATTCATCTCCAAAGGTTGACAGGAATATTAACAATGCATTTGGAGCGAGTATATTATTGGATAATCTACTCGCTACAGAACTCCCCCTCCCAGGGGATGAAAGGAAAAATACTTGATCAAGAAACTTAGCTGGTCAGTGAATTGTACGCCCTGCTTGCGTTACATAACCATCAAAGTTAACTTCCTCCTCTTCGCTGATGTCATCTAACTGGGGTCGTAGGGTGGGAGGTCGCACAGGATCGTCCGTCGTCGTAGGATCAGGTTGTGGTGCGGCTGGTAATTGGGGTCGAAAAGTGAACTGCGTAGTCGGCGGATGTGTCTCTGGATTTAGCAGTGTCGCAGACGTTGAGACGAAGCCTGGAGCAGAGCAGAGAGCTGAGTGAGGCCGGAGTCGTGGAGCTCTATGTGGGAGAGCGTGGCGGCTCGATTGAGATTTGTGAGTGTCTAAACTCGGGGAGCGAGAGCGTGGCGGCTCGATGCGGTCGTAGTCTGCTGTCTGCTCTGTGTCGAAGCTGTAGCGTCTTGGGTTGATTAGGACTGTACACGCCGAGTACTACATTGTTGACTGTGGAAATTGTAGTCTGGTACCAAAAAATGTAGGCAGTGTGTGGACAAGCTCGGTGTAGCAGGAGAGAAGAATGTGCATAATTGTTGCGTCCTTGGGTCGCTGGTGGAGCATTTAGATCCGGGGCGGATGGGCTCGGGCACCAGGACATTAGGAGGTAATGTAGGCACGTAGTTAGGACAACGAGGTAATCACTGCTAGAGCTGAATTGTCCTGGAGGCGACGAAGAGTCGGAAACGCAAGCTGTAAGTCCTGTACTGCGCAAAGTGCTTGAGTCGGCAGAGTATCAGAATGCAGTGAACGTGTAGATGAATCTGACGAAAGAGCAGCTTTCGTGGGCGCCCCTGTAGAACAAGCAGTGCCCTGGCAGCGACGGAGAGTCGGCAGGACAGGCTGTAGATCCCACATTATGTAGTTACTGATGAAGCTGCCAGATGAGTGAGTAGTGATCGTGGAGCAGCAAGCCGTAGTAGATGAAAATGCAGAGATGATCACGATGAAAATCATAGCTGTGGCAAGGGTGTTGGCAACGTTCCACGACAGGTGGCTGCGGTCCACAGCAAGCAGCAGCAGTGGAGGTCCAGTGAGAGTCCATGTTGTAGTCCATCGTGGCTGGGTATCGTCGAAACTCTCTGGGGTCACCAATGTAACGGTTCTATCTCGCAAGTGTCTGCTCTAGACCACACTTGAAAGTAGACTCTGGTTAATGTTTGCTATCCTGCTGCTTATATGCCCGGGCAACTCCTCACCGTATTGCCTGGGCAACGCCTCACCTCATTCATCTCCAAAGGTTGACAGGAATATTAACAATGCATTTGGAGCGAGTATATTATTGGATAATCTACTCGCTACAATAGAAAAGCAAATGAGCAGCATTGCAGCAGCAGGAGCCACCCACATCTTCACAGACGGATCGGTGGACACAGAATATGAGAGTGCTGGCGCTGCTCTTTGCCCTGACAGCGAACAGGCATTTTGGAGATTGGGAGGACCAGTATCATCAACCCAAACTGAGCTGTTTACCATACAACAGGCTATTGCATATGTGATTGCACAAAACACTCAAAATGCAATCATACACAGTCTCAAGAGCTGCCTTCACATATTAGGACAAAAGAACTGGAAAGACAATGTGGGAATAATTACCACCATTTTGTATCTTGGAGCAGTAGCTAAAGGCAAAATACTCAACATAACTCTGAACTGGATCCCATCCCATGTTGGAATCCCATTAAATGAGAAAGCCAATGAAATTGCTAAATTGGCAACTCGTCATCCAGAGATACATAAAACAATCCAACCCAGTCTAGTGTACATAAAAAACACCATCACCACAACCTCTCACACCTCAACAAAGCATATCTACACCAGAGAGTAGTAGAAGGTTCCCCATCTGCAATATGGTATCTTCAGGCCACCAAGTTAGACAGGTTAAACATCCCAAAAGGAATCGACAGGGAAATAGCAGTTTGGTTATATAAACTACGTCTAGGTTACAGTCGATGCAACTGAGAGATTGGTGAACCCTGACAGAGTGAATGCATCTTCTGCCAAACAGTCACAGAAAAGTCACTACTACACTATTCCTGGAATGTGAAGCAACCAACGACCTTAGAAAAGCTTTAAGAGTCACTGAATCTTGCAGTAACCACCCAGAAGTCATCAACACTCTTCTGGTCAAAAAAGGTGTCCAGAAGCTGGACACCCTCATAAACACTGTCAAGCAGTATCCTCCCCCGCGATAGCAGCCTGACGATATAAATGCGACCACAGCACACAGGATACATTCATTAAAAATATAAAATAAAATCCTCCACTTACGGGCTATTCGTGCCCGTGCCACCTCCTGATTGGCTTAATCTTAGTCAATCATCAATCAATCAATCGGCGGAGAGCCAATCACAGTTCTAACCTTCCTGAGAACCCAGTGTCTCTGTTCCGGTTTAGCACTAGGCGGGAACCGCTTCCTCCTCCCTGGGTGTTTCAACCATCTTTCCTCAAAGGTTGGGCTTCTTACCCGCCTTCACACAACTTGTAACCAAAAATATTCTGGGTTCATTCCTGTCCGTAAATGTAAATAAATAAAACTTTGGGAATTCTGAACTATTTACAGGGTCTACGACTTGCTAAGACTCTGTATAAGCGGGAGAGGAGTGTATCTTGGCATTACACGTAACAGTTTTGGTCTGTCGGAAAATCCGACACCATTTAATAATATCATACAGACATAATATTGCTGCTGTATTGTATAAACAAGTTACCCATAGAAAATGTAATTTGTAGTGGAATTTCCGTCTATAGAAAATGGGATATCATTACCACATACTATTATAAATTCACCACCTATTATGGAGGGAATTATTCTTAAATACATTAGTCTTTGGACTTTACCATCATAAAAACATCTCATATAAATTAACTTAATTATCAGAATTAAAATAGAGTATATGTGACCCTTCTATCACTTACTGTCATCTGGACAATGTAGGCCAGTAGAGTCAGTGAGGAGGGGTGGTCAGCCATTGTTATTGTACTGAGACCAGAGGCTCACGGGAGCAATTCGGCTCCTGTTAATTCTCTTGGACGAAGTGTTATGGAAGATCAGAGTAGTGATCTGCCATCATCAACACGCTGTCATCAATTTCAAGGGAAGTGTCTTTCCGAAACCTGTTTATCTTTCATTTATGGCCATTAATGTCAGTAGGTATAGGGTGTATGCCGGTTAGAGCACGAGATCGCCTCATACTAAAGGTAATTAAGCCCAGGTCTTTATGGTTCCTTGTACAGTGTTTTCTCTGATATAGCTGTCATATATTAGGATTCTGGCTTTACAGCTAGCGCCATTTTGACAGGTCAAGACGAGGAAGCAAGACTTTGTGCATCAGTTACTGGATGTTGGAAACTGCCTGAAAATAGGATAATTTGGTGTCTACATCCTGGTTATACCTGGTGGACTAAGGCCTGCTGTACAATAAGATAAGGAACCTTCTCAATGTATAATATGTAGTCTAATACTGTAGTTTGATTGGCTGCATATATATAAATTTAATATAAACCCCCCTAATGTGTAGAGGATCGATTTGTGAGATTATGAGATTATTGCAGAAATACAGTCCACTTATCATCATACAATTGCTATCGAAGTATACAAATTAACGTAAATATAAATTCATATAAATTAAATAAATATAAATCTCACAGGTCGGTTCCCCCAATATTTGGACCTTCAGAACCGGAATATTTGGTCCTTTGAACCCATATTTGGTCATCTTAGTACCGGATGAACCAGTTAACCAGTGGATTCATTAAATATACTAGTGCAGTGTGATTTAAACAAAGGCCAGCAGTCAAAGATGGCGGCGTTGCCTCAAGCGAGTTCACGAGCCCGCTCAGTTCAGATCAGCCTCGTCAGCAGTTTCATGCACACCCACAGATTTGGTGGCGTGTTATTCTGTGAAATGACAGCGCTAATATTGAAGCCAGCCAAAGTAGTGGCTGTGGTTTCGCGAAATTGTTCACGGATTTCGTGGTGTTAAATTTCGCGAGAGATTATCTACGAATTTTGTGGACTTTATTTCGCGAGGTCACTAATAATATTTAATACTTCTTGATAATATTAGAAGTTTTATAGAGGCTAATTAAGAGGCTATTATCAATAATTGTGTATATTATTTCTCCAAAATAGAGAATTATTTAATATAAATTGCACTAGTGTTCTCAATATAATATTTACTAATTGCCAACCCACAACAGGGTAGGATATTACCATTGACTAGTTGAACTATTTATTGTTCATCCTAGTCCCATTATTACCATAGTCAGTTGTACTATGTTGAACAACCTAGCACCATTAATGAATGGTCCAGACCCTTTTTTGGGTGTAATTTTTATCAACTCGAGTTGAGTTGTATATATAATAAATTACTTATGATCATTACACCTTTGAGTGATTAATTAGTGTCTATACCATCTTAGGGTGATATAGAAGAGCTAACCTAAATGTACTTCCATGACACTAGTTTATCACTCAAATCATTAGTGTGTATGATTGCATATATATAATGTGTATTAATTTTAAGTGCTAACCTCTAGTAGAGGTAGGATTATCGCCTAGTGAGTGCAGAATTATATCTAGGCTACCATTAGAGCTTGTTCAGCATTATGAGCAGCCCAAGTACAAGCCCCACAAGGCTTCATCAACTAGCCAGTATGGATAATGCATGGAGAATGAAAAGAACCCTTGCAGGTCTTAAAGGCCACTTAACAAGACAGATCAAGAAATGTGAAGATTTGTCACAACAATCTCAAGTTGATTATGCTGACCTGGAAAGCTATTATCAAGCAGCTGCAGGTAAATTTGAGCAAATCAAATGCCAAATAGCAACATATGTGGCTGAACTTGCCAACACCAATTTATCAGAAACAGAAATAGACGACATTATGGTTGATCTTGCGAATTATGAAGATCACACTCAGGCCACGTTACAGCCTTATGTCAAATTAATTGCCCAGAACAAGGCAACAGCAACAACAACAACAGTTGCATCTAATACGAATCAAGCAGAAGCTCGACTCCCTCCAATTAATTTACCCACTTTCTCAGGAAAAGATGAGGAAGATTGGGACGAATTTTGGAACAAATTCGTTGACCTTGTAGACTCAAAACAATCTTTACCAAAGAGTAGTAAATTCTCTTATTTGCAAAGCCAATTATCAGGTGAGGCTAAAACAGTAGTATCCCATCTGAGATTAACTAATGACGGCTATGATCTGGCAGTAAAACTCCTCAAGGATAATTATGCTGATCCAGAAGTAAGAACATCACATTTAGTTCATGAGCTGTTGCATTTACCCCCACCGGAGGCTTCAGCTGATTCACTCCAAGTCTTCAAGCTGGAGGTAGAATCATTGATCAATGCCCTCAGCCTGACAGCAGATACAAACGGGGCTGAGTGGGTCTTGAAAATAATTGTCCAGGAGAAAATACCTAGGGACATATTGAGACAAATGAGTGCTCATTACAATAAAAGCACCTTATCCATGAATGAAATATCTGAAGGTTTAAAGTCAGTAGTTCATCAATTACGAACACATGACAAATTAAAACCACCAAGTAAACCCTCAGAAACCAATAATAGTAAACCACAGAGTACCAAAGGTACTCCAAATCAATCTAGACAATATAATTCAACACCAAAGTGGAACAGTAGCAGTGTGGGCGTATATGCAGTGGGACCCTCCAAGCCTATAGTTACTGTGTCACCCAAGAATGTAACACCAAAGGGTACTGGAAGCTATGGAACATGTTTGTTCTGCAATGAGAAACATTCAATGTACCACTGCTCTAATTTTCCTGATAGTGACGCCCGTGTTGAGCGACTCAAAGATTTGCAACATTGCACGAGGTGCCTCAGGAAACATAACATCAAGGACTGTGAGACCCAATTACACACCTGTAATAGGTGTAACAAAGGTCAGCACCATGCAGCATTGTGCAGAGACACCAAAACAACGTCTCCAAACCCCAAGGTGGAAGATAGCATTCCCACCACAGTACAGTACTGCAAGGTGCAATAAACAAAGAGTGTCCAATCGGCAAAGTCTAAAGGTAATACGACTTTGCCTACTGCCCAAATTACCATCCTGAATAAGAGGGCCAAGGTCCATACCCGTGGGTTGTTTGACCAAGGGTCCCAGAGAACATATATCACTAAAAATCTGGCAGATGAACTACAATTAAGGCCTGTAGCCCAGATGTCATTCAATATCTCAGGTTTTGTAACAGATACAGGACCTCAAGTCTACCAGGTGGTACAACCATCAGTACGTTTAGGCAGGTACGTCTGTCGAGTACAAGCCATTGTGGTGGACAAAATACCAGTAGACCTACAAGTTCAAGGTCTGAGTGCAACAGCCAAATTCCTGAGAAATAGAGGAATAAAATTGGTAGATAATATTAAGTCTGATCACCTCACCGACTTCGGTCTCCTTGTTGGGACAGACTATTGCCATCGATTCATCGGTAGCCCTACTAAATATCAGGGCATAACCATGTTAAAATCTGCAGGAGGTAAATTACTCTCAGGCCCAGTATCAAGCCTGGGGAGACCTATGACTGCAGATAAACAATACTAGTAGAAATCTAAATTTGTCAGCTGATTATATTTCTCCAGTAGCATTATACTAAGGAGATTACAGCTGACTATACCAACAGAGGTTGATGTTAGTATCATCATTTAAAGCTGAAGATGAGTTCATGAGGCCTCAGTGGCAAATCAGTGAACAGTAGCCTAACTAGCTACAAGTCACTGCGACCAATGTCACTGAACCCACTGCAGTCTCAGAACCATACTTTACTTTAATGATGAGCTATTCAATCTTCTGAATCAATTAACTAAATTAAACCCCAATAAATCTGATGACTGATTTGATACATTTATTATTTAATCAAGATGTATTCCATGGGCCTCAGTGTTTATATATCAGTGACCAGTTACCTGAACAAACTTCAAGTTATATCTAATGTCACTGATCTCACTGCAGTCCCTGAATCATACTTGACTGTAGTACTTGATCACATTCAGTCTTCTGGGTTAAATAATATGTAATTAGGCTTGAATTTTAGCCTTTCAAGAGTTAACAGGGAAATGAAATCGCATTAGACTTCTAACCCCTGCAACTCTAGTACGGGACATCCGTCCTGTACGAACAGACGCACAAATGTGTGATTACTAACTACTAACATCAAATTAATCTAATAATTCGAAGGAGGAGTATCGGTGTTCGTCTGTTCTAAAGAGGACTTCGACCCGTGAGCAGCCCCCTGGGGAATTATGTCGGAAAATCCAACACCATTTAATAATATCATACAGACATAATATTGCTGCTGTATTGTATAAACAAGTTACCCATAGAAAATGTAATTTGTAGTGGAATTTCCGTCTATAGAAAATGGGATATCATTACCACATACTATTATAAATTCACCACCTATTATGGTGGGAATTATTCTTAAATACAATAGTCTTTGGACTTTACCATCATAAAAACATCTCATATAAATTAACTTAATTATCAGAATTAAAATAGAGTATATGTGACCCTTCTATCACTTACTGTCATCTGGACAATGTAGGCCAGAAGAGTCAGTGAGGAGGGGTGGTCAGCCATTGTTATTGTACTGAGACCAGAGGCTCACGGGAGCAATTCGGCTCCTGTTAATTCTCTTGGACGAAGTGTTATGGAAGATCAGAGTAGTGATCTGCCATCATCAACATGTTGTCATCAATTTCAAGGGAAGTGTCTTTCCGAAACCCGTTTATCTTTCATTTATGGCCATTAATGTCAGTAGGTATAGGGTGTATGCCGGTTAGAGCACGAGATCGCCTCATACTAAAGGTAATTAAGCCCAGGTCTTTATGGTTCCTTGTACAGTGTTTTCTCTGATAAAGCTGTCATATATTAGGATTCTGGCTTTACAGCTAGCGCCCTTTTGACAGGTCAAGATGAGGAAGCAAGACTTTGTGCATCAGTTACTGGATGTTGGAAACTGCCTCAAAATAGGATAATTTGGTGTCTACATCCTGGTTATACCTGGTGGACTAAGGCCTGCTGTACAATAAGATAAGGAACCTTCTCAATGTATAATATGTAGTCTAATACTGTAGTTTGATTGGCTGCATATATATAAATTTAATATAAAGCCCCCTAATGTGTAGAGGATCGATTTGTGAGATTATGAGATTATTGCAGAAATACAGTCCACTTATCATCAAACAAATTGCTATCGAAGTATATAAATTAACATAAATATAAATTCATATAAATTAAATAAATATAAATCTCACAGGTCGGTTCCCACATGGTCCACCACCGCCCACATGAGGAGTATGGTCCACCACTGCCCACAGGATGGGTATGGTCCACAACCGCCCACAGGATGGGTATGGGTCCACTACCTACCACAGGATGGGTCTGGGGTCCACTACCGCCCACAGGATGGGGTATGGGATCCACTACAGCCCACAGGATGGGTATGGGGTCCACTACCGCCTACAGGATGGGTATGGGGTCCAATACCGCTAACAGGATGGGTATGGGGTCCACTACCGCCCACAAGATGGGTATGTGGTCCACTACCATCCACAGGATGGGTATGGGGTCCACTACCGCCCACAAGATGGGTATGTGGTCCACTACCGCCCACAGGATGGGTATGGGGTCCACTACCGCCCACAAGATGGGTATGTGGTCCACTACCGCCCACAGGATGGGTATGGGGTCCACTACCGCCCACAGGATGGGTATGGGGTCCACTACCGCCCACAGGATGGGTATGGGGTCCACTACAGCCCACATGATGGGTATGAGAATTCACAATAAGTGAACTAAACTAAGCTAAATTTAATATATCCAAACTTGAGTTGATTATTTTCGTATAAATTTGTTGTGCCATTGGATTCGTTTCCCACTTATAATCGGGAATTCCGGGCTCGAATCCCGATTAGACATGATTGGACACGTTTCAGATCAGCACCTAATGTCTCTGTTCACCTGGTACTTAATAGGTATCCAGGAGTTAGGCAACTGTTGCGGGATTGCATCCTGGAGAGGGAATCTGTATTTCGACCTGGGGAGGGGGGGACCTCGATATAAGCCTATTGTTTACATATTCACAGGCTGCCTGTCCCGACTAAAAGAATTATGACTTGCAACATTTCTGCCACATTTAGTTACGGGTAGTCAATGTATGCTTCACATATCCACGTGAGAATCTCTTCAGAGAAGCTCAGCTCCTAGAGTCTCCTGGGTTATTACACGTGAATTGATCAATACATTCCTATATTGCGCATGAATGGATCAATACATTCACAATATTCCTGTTGTCGAGAAGTTTCCTCTGTGTTGCCCCACAATCACTGAGGAATTTCTAGGAAGAACATTATGCTGTCAATGAATCTAAATGATAGTGATAATTTACCTTCAATCACATTCTCTTATACCTATAAGATAATTCAGTCACCAACCAGCAAAGTTTGTCATTTGAACTTGTGCATTCATTTACTGTAACACGTTATTGGAAAGTCTTGATTGACACTTAAAGTGGTGCCAGTCCCATTTTTTTAGGGTATGTAGTGTAAATAAATACTATTGTTAACGAAATTCCTTGTTCTTAACACAAATCTTTGTAGTACCTTCTGAACTAAGCTCACTGATGTTCTTTGCATTCAAGCCATATTTGCCTTAAGCAAATAAATGCTGGAGTCGAGCCCACATTTGATGGAACGTAAGGTAATTATGAAAATAAAGCTCTAAGCCAGCGTGACTATCAAGAAGTTCGAAAGGATATTAGGACAAGGATCTGGAATATTAAGATGAAGTGAAGGAATGGTGCCCAACCACTTGGACCATCCAAGACCGAACTTTGATCTGCAAGAATTGAGGCCGTCACTAAACCAGGCAGTCCAAGTGGTTGGGCAGTGATAGAAATTGGGGTTGGGGTTTATAGAAATTTCCATTTACGTTGATTCCTGAGTCACTAAAATGATTGCTGAACAATGTTGATCAATATGCTTGTAGCAAGACTTGCTCTTTGGTTGAGCCCGTCATAAAGAAGTACAAGACTTCACATCTAAGGCTGAAGTATAAGGATTGACATCTAAAGCTCGACGTACCATTGCTTTGTTATCAGCAGCAAGGAGTGGTCTGACCCCAATAAATTACATGTAGAGTTGTGGTAGCTACTTACAAGTGATATCTAAATTTTGGTTTGTTCAAAAGTGATATTTGACCTAGGGAGCTTAAATCGATAGGTAAACAAACAAAACAAATTTATATGAGACTTAGACCCTCCCCATAACACCGGTTCCTTTCCCTACCACCCACCCCTTTCCCTTGAGACTGTGTGTTATGGGAATCTAGAAACTGAGATGTTTTAAGAGGTTAATGAAGACAGTAAAAAAAATAAGATCTTACGTAGAAGACAAGAGTGTCGGTGTTGTCATGGGTGAGGTCCATGTAGTGGTGGAGGATCTGCTTGTAGACGTGGGAGTTGGTGGCCACTGTCATGGGGTACCAAGTCTGCGCCAGCAGCGTCTGCAACAATTTAATCATTGTTAATTCACACTTCTTTAAACTTAGTTATTTGAGAAATAACTCTACGATTAATATATTATTTTCACAACATGTATCCTTACGTTATGACCTCGTTTACATACGAAATTACGTAATTCAAACAAATTTTGTTTGAACCTAACACGATGATTCTGTCGTAGAGTACCAGTCTGCCGTTTACAGTGAGAGCCAAAGGCTGAACAATAAAACGAACAGCTTTAAACAGTCACTTCTCTGACAAGGACTCCAGAAGTAGAACAATGCTGAAACAAGTCCTTATATGTGAACCTAAAATTTTCCATGGATTTCAACATACTTGTAAGCTCTCAGTCACTTATTGTGAATCACCTGCGAAAACCTTATTTAAAAACTAATATTTGAATGTTTATATTTATATAAAAAACTAGCTGTACCCGGCCACGCGTTGCTGTGGCTCAGTAACGCATGTGTGTTGCTGAGCCACAGCAACCTACCCCTGTCTCCCAGTCATCCCTGCCATTCCCCCCCCCTCCCCTGTCGACTCGTCAACCTAACCATTCCTCACTCCCCCGTCCCTTCATCCTCCCCACCATTCCACCCCTCCCCCATCCCTTTGTCCTCCCCACCATCCCCACTCCATCATCCCCTCATCCTCCTTACCATTCACCCCTTCCCCATCCCCTCGTCCTCCCCCCTCCCCTTTCCCCTTGTCCTCCCCACCATTCTCCATTCCCCTGTCTCTATCATCCCCACTATCCCCCACTCCCGTTCCCTCGTCCTCCCCACCATTCCCCACTCCCTCGTCCTTATGCATTCCCAAATGATCTGATATAATCATCAGAAAATTGAGAACATCAAATAATTTAATGTTCCCATCACAGAAATATATAATGAACAGTTAAAAAAATGAGATGAAAAACGAAAAAAAAAATAAAAATAAACTGAACTCACAAAATGAATGGTATGGTAAACCTAACAGCTATATTCCAATGCAATGTCACACAAAATAAATAAATCAAAACGAAAATAAATCGAAATCTATGAAAATTCCATTTATCAATGAAATCGGAAACATTGAAATGGAATCGTAACATATTTAGTATAGTGTGTATTGCTCATAGGTGCAGCAGATGGCCCTGTTTAAAAAAACAACAACATATTTTTACCTGTCACAGGTGTGTGGCATCTATACGTATACTCACGAAATTAATGGTATGGTAAACAACACAGCTCAATTCCAGCTCAATGTCACATAAAATAATTAAATCAAAATGAAATATATCTAAATTTATGAAAATTCCATTTATCCATGCAATCGGAAACATTGTCGTAACATGTATAGTATAGCGTGTGTTGCTGTTACGTGCAACAGATGACACTGTTTAAAAAAAAAATGTTTTTACCTGTCACAGGTGTGGCATCCGTATAGTAAGTATATAAAAACATGCACGTATTTGAATGGAATGTTGTGTCAAAATTTCAAAGCAATCAGTGAAGAACTTTCGGAGATTGCAGCGAGTGTTGCTCTTATGTCCAACTGTGGGAACCGACCTGTGAGATTTATATTTATTTAATTTATATGAATTTATATTTACGTTAATTTATATACTTCGATAGCAATTTGTATAATGATAAGTGGACTGTATTTCTGCAATAATCTCATAATCTCACAAATCGATCCTCTACACATTAGGGGGGGGTTATATTAATTAAATTTATATATATGCAGCCAATCAAACTACAGTAATAGACTACATACATTGAAGAGGTTCCTTATCTTATAGTACAGCAGGCCTTAGCCCAAACAGGTATAACTAGGGTGCAGACACCACATTTTCCCTCTTTGAGGTAGCTTCCATCACCCTGGTAACTGATGTACAAAGCATGCTTCCTCATCTTGACCTGTCAAAAGGGCGCTAGCTGTAAAGCCAGAATCCTATATATGACAGGTTATATCAGAGAAAACACTATACATGGAACAATGAAGACCTGGCTTAATTACCTTTAGTATGAGGCGATTTCGTGATCTAACCGGGTCACCCTACCCAATGACATTAATGGCCACTAATGATAGATAAACGGGTTTCGGAAAGACACTTAACTTGAATTTGTTGACAGCGTGTGATAATGGTACACCTTTGGTTTCCATAACACTTCGTCCAAGTAAAATTAACAGGAGCCGAATTGCTCCCTGCGCCTCTGGTCTAGTATCAACAATGGCTGCCCCTCCTCCCTCACTGACGCATGGCCTACATTGTCCAGATGTCAGAAAGTGATAGAAGGGTCACATTTACTCTACTTTAATATTGATAATTAAGTTAATTTATATGAGATGTTTTATGATGGTAAAGTCCAAAGACTAATGTATTTAAGAATAATTCCCACCATAATAGATGGTGAATTATAATAGTATGTGGTGATGATATCCCGTTTTCTATAGACGGTAATTCCACTACAAGTTACGTTTTCTATGGGTTAACTTGTTTATACAACACAGCTATTATTATCTGTATGATATTAAGTGGTGTCGGATTTTCCGACATAATTCCCCAGGGGCTGCTCACGGGTCGAAGTCCTATTTAGAACAGACGAACACCGATACTCCTCCTTCGAATTATTAGATTAATTTGATGTTAGTAGTTAGTAATCACACATTTGTGCGTCTGTTCGTACAGGACGGATGTCCCGTACTAGAGTTGCAGGGGTTAGAAGTCTAATGCGATTTCATTTCCCTGTCAACTCTTGAAAGGCTAATATTCAAGCCTAATTACATATTATTTAACCCAGAAGACTGAATGTGATCAAGTACTACAGTCAAGTATGATTCAGGGACTGCAGTGAGATCAGTGACATTAGATATAACTTGAAGTTTATTCAGGTAACTGGTCACTGATATATAAACACTGAGGCCCATGGAATACATCTTGATTAAATAATAAATGTATCAAATCAGTCATCAGATTTATTGGGGTTTAATTTAGTTAATTGGTTCAGAAGATTGAATAACATCAACCTCTGTTGGTATAGTCAGCTGTAATCTCCTTAGTATAATGCTACTGGAGAAATATAATCAGCTGACAAATTTAGATTTCTACTGGTATTGTTTATCTGCAGGCATAGGTCTCCTCAGGCTGGATACTGGGCCTGAGAGTAATTTACCTCCTGCAGATTTTAACATGGTTATACCCTGATATTTAGTAGGGCTACCGATGAATCGATGACAATAGTCTGTCCCAACAAGGAGACCGAAGTCGGTGAGGTGATCAGGCTTAATATTATCTGCCAATTTTATTCCTCTATTTCTCAGGAATTTGGCTGTTGCTCTCAGACCTTGAACTTGTAGGTCTACTGGTATTTTGTCCACCACAATGGCTTGTACTCGACAGACGTACCTGCCTAAACGTACTGATGGTTGTACCACCTGGTAGACTTGAGGTCCCGCATCTGTTACAAACCCTGAGATGTTGAATGACATCTGGGCTACAGGCCTTAATTGTAGTTCATCTGCCAGCTTTTTAGTGACATATGTTCTCTGGGATCCTTGGTCAAACAACCCACGGGTATGAACCTTGGCCCTCTTATTCAGGATGGTAATTTGGGCAGTAGGCAAAGTCGTATTACCTTTAGACTTTGCCGATTGGACATTCTTTGTTTGTTGCACCTTGCAGTACTGTACTGTGGTGGGAATGCTATCTTCCACCTTGGGTCTCGAATACGTTAATTTCGTATATTTGCACAGTGCTGCATGGTGCCTACCTCTTCTACACCTGTTGCAGGTGTTGAATTGGGTATCACAGTAGTCTATGTTGTGTGACTTGAGACACCTTGAACATCTCCCTAATTCCTGGAGTCGCTCCATACGAGTGTCTCTGGTTGGATAATTAACACAACAGTATGTTGAATGTTTCTTTTTGCAGAACATACATGTCCCCCAGCCTACTGCACGTTTGAAAGTTACCGGTTTGGGTGAACTAGTAACAGTAGGCTTGGAGGATGCTGCTGCATTGTCAGATTTTCTGCAACTTGATGTTTGAGTAATTGGTTGATGTTTATTTGGGGTAGTTGTTTTACCCTTTAAATGACTATTATTTTCTATTTCTGAAGGCTTGTAAGAGGCTTTAACTTTCTCATTTGCACGTCGTTTGTTTATGATGGAATGTAAACCTTCAGTGATGTCCTGTACTGTCAGGATGGTGTTATGTTGATGTGCATATAATTCATCTAGTATATCGCTGGACAATTTTCGTTGAAGGACTACTTTGATCATCCATTCACTAGTAGTTATATCAACCTTAAGACTGAATGTTCTTAGTAATGACTCAAACTCCATGCTGAAGGATTGTAATGAGTCAGCAGTCTGATCAGGTTGAGGTAAATCCAGCAATTGTAGTACTAGATGTATGACAGTTTTCTCATTGCCAGCATTGTTCCTAGGAGGGTGGACTGGGAAATTAGTGCTGTCGCTATTTTCATTTACATTTTCTACTACTGGTTCAGCTTCACCTCTAGTTTGGAGGCATGTTAACTTAGTAGCCTCAGGTATTAGGGTTTCAGAATCCACAGAGACTGTGGATAAATTGTCTGAGAACTGCTTAATTTCTGGTGGTATAATATTGGGTGAAGCTGTAGTGGGTGAAGCTTTACTGGGTGAAGCTT
This sequence comes from Procambarus clarkii, assembly GCF_040958095.1. NCBI lineage: Eukaryota > Metazoa > Arthropoda > Malacostraca > Decapoda > Cambaridae > Procambarus > Procambarus clarkii. Next base: position 4,229,317 of record NC_091203.1, on the reverse strand, counting down.
TATCCTTGTTGATTAAAGGATCTAATCTGGCTTTACATTTATTCTCAAAAAGATCCAGATCATCCATAACATTATCTACTTTATTTGGTGTACTTGCTAATTGTTCTGTTTCAATTATCCTGTGTAAATGTTCCAACCTGCCTTGAGTTTCTTCTTCATATTGTGCTAGGTCAGACAGGAATGGTTCCACATCTTCAACTACTACGTCGTCGTGGACTTGATTTTGGTAAGATTTCCTATTTGCTTTCAATATATGCAATTGGGTTTGAATCTGTAACAGTGGTATTTTCAACCGACGATAATTAATTACAGGCTCATATAACAACTGTTCATATTGGTCGAGATCTCTTGTCAGTTGACGTTTACTTGCTACTAAAGCACGCTTTGCTTTCTGTGGATTAGTCATGGTGACTTGTTAATTGGTCACCACTGGCTCATAAATCGTGAGCAAGTACTGATGGTAGCCTAGGGTTAAATTTTGCACTCACTAGGCAATAATCCTACCTCTTCTAGAGGTTAGCACTTAAAATTAATACACATTATATATATACAATCATACACACTAATGATTTGAGTGATAAACCAGTGTTACTGGAAGTACCTTTAGGTTAGCTCTTCTATATCACCCTAGGATGGTAGAGACACTAATTAATCACTCAAAGGTGTAATGATCATAAGTAAATTATTATATATACACAACTCGACTCGAGTTGATAAAAATTACACCCAAAATAGGGTCTGGACCATTCATTAATGGTGTTAGGTTGTTGAATATAGTACAACTGACTATGGTAATAATGGGACTAGGATGAACAATAATAGTTCAACTAGTCATTGGTAAATATCCTACCCTGTTGTGGGTTGGCAATTAGTAAATATTATACTGAGATCACTAGTGCAATATATATTAAATGATTCTCTATTTTGGAGAAATAATATACACAATTATTGATAATAGCCTCTTAATTAGCCTCTATGAAACTTCTAATATTATCAAGAAGTATTAAATATTATTAGTGACCTCGCGAAATAAACTCCACAAAATTCGTAGATAATCTCTCGCGAAATTTAACACCACAAAATCTGTGAACAATCTTGCGAGGACACAGCCACTAATTTGGCTGGCTTCAATATTAGCGCTGTCATTTCACGAAATAACACGCCACCAAATCTCTGCGTGTGCATGAAACCGCTGACTAAGGCTTAACTGGGCTGAGGGACGCTCCTGAGCTCCCTCGAGGATACGCTGCCGTCTTTGACTGGCTTTGTTTAAATCACACTGCACTAGTATATTTAATGAATCCACTGGTTAACTGGTTCATCCGGTACTAAGATGACCAAATGTGGGTTCAAAGGACCGAATATTCCGGTTCTGAAGGTCCAAATAATGTGGGAACTGACCTGTGAGATTTATATTTATTTAATTTATATGAATTTATATTTACGTTAATTTATATACTTCGATAGCAATTTGTATAATGATAAGTGGACTGTATTTCTGCAATAATCTCACAAATCGATCCTCTACACATTAGGGGGGGGTTTATATTAATTAAATTTATATATATGCAGCCAATCAAACTACAGTAATAGACTACATACATTGAAGAGGTTCCTTATCTTATAGTACAGCAGGCCTTAGTCCAAACAGGTATAACTAGGGTGCAGACACCACATTTTCCCTCTTTGAGGTAGCTTCCATCACCCTGGTAACTGATGTACAAAGCATGCTTCCTCGTCTTGACCTGTCAAAAGGGCGCTAGCTGTAAAGCCAGAATCCTATATATGACAGGTTATATCAGAGAAAACACTATACATGGAACAATGAAGACCTGGCTTAATTACCTTTAGTATGAGGCGATTTCGTGATTTAACCGGGTCACCCTACCCAATGACATTAATGGCCACTAATGATAGATAAACAGGTTTCGGAAAGACACTTAACTTGAATTTGTTGACAGCGTGTGATAATGGTACACCTTTGGTTTCCATAACACTTCGTCCAAGTAAAATTAACAGGAGCCGAATTGCTCCCTGCGCCTCTGGTCTAGTATCAACAATGGCTGCCCCTCCTCCCTCACTGACGCCTGGCCTACATTGTCCAGATGTCAGAAAGTGATAGAAGGGTCACATTTACTCTACTTTAATATTGATAATTAAGTTAATTTATATGAGATGTTTTATGATGGTAAAGTCCAAAGACTAATGTATTTAAGAATAATTCCCACCATAATAGATGGTGAATTATAATAGTATGTGGTGATGATATCCCGTTTTCTATAGACGGTAATTCCACTACAAGTTACGTTTTCTATGGGTTAACTTGTTTATACAACACAGCTATTATTATCTGTACGATATTAAATGGTGTCGGATTTTCCGACACCAACAGATGGTGCTGCTTTTTAAAAAAAAAAACATGTTTTTTCCTGTCACAGGTGAGACATATATATAGTAGGTATATACACGTGCCTAGTCGAATGTAATGTTGTGTCAAAATTTCAAAGCAATCGGTAAAGAGATTACGAAGATTTCCCTCACATGAAAAACACAGTTTAAAAAAAAAATGTTTTTTTCCCGTCACAGACGTGATACATCCGTTCAATTCGCATCCTCTTGGATGCGAATGGAACGTTGGGTGAAAATTTCCAAGCAATCGGTGAAGAACTTTCGGAGATTAGCGATTTTGAAAAAAATCGAACATATACATTTTTATTTATATAGATTAGGTAATAAGCTATAGCTCCTTGATGTCATGTGGACGATACTCACTTCATGTATGTAAACACTGTTCTGTATCTGCTAATTTAAGCTTGAGAATACCAATTATGTCCCAAAAAGGACAAGATTTTGCACCACATCTAACTAGAGCGTGAGATATTTATGAATCCATATACAGTAACGAAAACGCTACGCGTACTAGTGACTGTACAGTAACTCACGAAGCCCATCCTCCTAAGGTTTTTTAACGAAAAGAAACTGTCGTGGTAACGTCCCCGAACCTAATCTTCTAGAGGGCCCAAGACAGAAAACGGAACAGTATGTCAATTTCGCGAGCCGCTTCCATTGTCTAGTACAACAATAATTGGCATTAGGTAGAGTATACTTCAAAATGCGACGTTCTATTAGGAGGATGGGTTGATTCACGAGAGGTATATTTATGCCCCGGGGTCCAAGAGTCTCACATGCTATGAGGACAAATGTGCACTGATGAATATTGGCCCCAACAAAGCAGATCTTGAGTCTGCTGGACTATAAGTGATCTGTTAAATGGGTAAGCAAAAACAAAGGAGATGGGCTCGGACACGATGTTTTATCACAAGCGGAAGAAGAATTTTTTGACACCTGGTACCGGACTCCTTATACGGCATGTGACAGAACTCGTACCAGGTGACAGCATTCTAGATGTTGTGCTGCTGACAAGAGAGGAGGGCATGATCGATCCAATACAGGTAGGGGAAATAGCTCGCCCCTTCGTTTGATCACACTATTCAAACGCGGATTACAATTATAGAAATCCATATAGAGGTCCACGATAATGACTATCTAGACTACCTTCGAGTAGGCTTTCAAGGAGTGAGAGAGGAATTGCAAAATACCTCCTGAAGGGATTTAATAACTTATCAAGGCATGGACGCATTATGGAAAAATTTAAAAATGTTAATCACTGAATTTATTAAAAAATATATTATTAGAAGAGAAAGGAAATTAAGATAACTAGATAAATGACACATACATTAAGAAAGGTCTAATAACTAAGTGCAACCTCTAAAACAGGCATCAGTCCACAAAAATAAAACATAGGTTATGAGATATACAGAAAGACTTTAGATTCAGTTTCCGAGGAAATCAGTTCAACCAAAAAAACTACGAATGAAAACTTCCTTAAAATATAGAGTAAGATTCAATCTTTCTATGCCTATATAAGGAGTAAAACCGAAATAAAAGAATCGGAAGGACCCTTAAAAGATGAGACCCTTACAAGATATAATTGACGATAAAAGGGCAACCAAAACTCTGAATGAACACTTTACATCAGAGCCCACACTTGAGATACTAGACATCTCAATACCCACACAAAGGTTGGAAGAATGTGAAGAGAACGGATTAAGGAATTTCCATAACTTTGAGACTGTGATATTTCTATAATAAGGAAGAAAATTGACAAACTTAAAATGACTCAAAAGCTTCAGGTCTGGACGGAATTCATTCCAAAGTCTTAAAGAAACTAGATGATCAGTTGTCCCAGAGCCAAGGGGTAGACCAGGTCAAGATGTGTCCCTCCTGCCTGACATAGACCTTAGTCCTAAGGTCTAACCTTTAAAGAGCCAAATACTTTTGAGTTCAGCTGCAGCCGTACTAAGTGTGCAGCGCCCCTCCTACCAACTGTGGTAGGACGTGGATCGCTGGATTGGCCAGAAATTAAGGCAGACATTACATTTGTGGCGATATTCAGGGTTCCTAAGAGAAACAGTTTGAGGACGGGGGGTCGCCCCACCAGTACCAGCCTTCAGGCGCCACTCATGCATAACATAGTCCTTGTGCCCACCCTACTCAAGGTCACAGTTTGTGTGTATGACTGGTGTGTTTACACAAGGGACAGTACAGGACACCCTCCACTGTACAGCGCCCCAACACTACTTGTGAAAACTGCCTTGAAGGTGTCTATTTGTGTATGTGTGTGTGTGTGTGTAAGATAGAGTGCAGTGTTGAAGACATACCACCTAAGAACACATATGAAATGAGCAGCAGCAAATAGATGGAGATCACCAGAAGTCAGAAGATGAGACAACATCAACAGCAAGTGAGCATGGCGAGTGTGCTCGAGCACCATACCAACCCTCAGCATTGGTTCGGCTCCCCACAGCAGGGGGTGTGGTTCTCCGCCCTGGGCCCCCTCAACATGGGTGTGGGTCTCCACACGGGGCCCTCCAGCACGGGTGTGGTTCTCCGCCCAGGGCCCCCTCAACATGGGTGTGGGTCTCCACACGGGGCCCTCCAACAATATTGTTATTGGTGAGTCTATAACAAAGGATGACGAGGTCTTCCATCAAGTCAAAAGCAGAGGAAGTATGAGACAGCACAAGGTGAGATGACAGAATGAACATATTCAGCAGCGGCAGCAACTTCATAAACAACAACAACGACAAGACAAAGATGGTGAGTGGCACACCCTAATCTTTCCTGCAATGGGATTGACAGCAGCGGAGAAGTACAGATGGATTATTGACGCCGCCCGCACCCACAGAGCGGTGTATCGCAAAGAGAGCAGATGTGTAGGCAGCAACGTCATTGCACGAGTGCAGGGGGACAGGCCCTGCGGTTATTCACAGAGACCAGTCATGAGTATCCCACAGACAAGACAAACTAAAATTATAATCAAGAACTACAGCATTCATGTTGCAGTGGAATTTCTCGATGACTATTGTGACGGTGTCCCCTCCAGTTTCTCCCATATGCCAGCTGTAAGAGTCATATCAGCTTATCTGCAGGTTCTCTGAGGAGCAGGGAACCTTTTTGAGGTATGAGGCTTCCAGAATGGTTGCTTATTTGAGGAGAAGTTTGCATTTGTAAATTTGCAGGGAAGTGGAAAAGTCACGCCATGGATACAATAAAATGGCGCCGCCTGGCCTGCAAATCCACCATTTTGTGTACGACGCCCTCTGGTCGGTGATTGGCTGGTTGAGGTCACATGACTTCATTGACCAATCAGAGCCCGCCCCTGGGTCTGTGACGTCACCGAGAGACCTGGCCCGCCGCCTGCAGAGCACCAGGGGCGTACTTGGCGCTTCGTTGAGAGCAGACGTGCGCCGATTGAGCTCTCGAGATCCGAGGTTAAGGAGCTTTCTTAAGTGGATATACCCAGCTTGACGAGTATATAGTGACTAACAAAGACTGCAGTACTTCAGGGAAGTGCGAGGAAGCCTAATTCAGCGGTGTAAGGGCGCCGTGGACCGTGAGCTGATTAGTCTTGGAGAAGTCGAGAGATGTTACGACAGCTGGAGGAGTGAGTGACTCGCCGTCAGTGGAACTCCAAAGCATTCAGAGCTATTGTGATTGGATCACGCCCACTAGGAACTCAGAAGGGAGAAGGTGTATCCTGATCCTTGAGTGTGGTCTCAGTGAAGGAGTGCTTGATGGAACGACGCATGCAGTGACGACTGGACGAGCCAACGCCCAGGAACTTCACTCAGGGAATGAGCACGGAGATGACGAGGATCTTCACGACGTCTATGGATTGGTGAGGCTTCTGGAACGCTGAGGAACAACGCGAGGAATGGAGTACCCAGCGAACGGCGACTGGAGCCTAGGCGTCTGAGGACAGGATATGTTAAGGTAGATCAATTTTCCCTCCCATATTTCCCTTGGTTGTTAGGCAAGATAGGCCTATTATTATGCTTTGGAATTTATTAGAGTGCATATAAGTCATAGGAGTAAATTAGGCTTTGGGACAGCACGTATATATTATTCTACTGATTGGTGAAGACAGCGTGTGGCCGGCCCGTGGAGGAATGAGGAGTGCCCTTCACTGGGGCGCTGACGGAGCCGCCCCAGTGAAGGGGGCCAGTGATCCCTTTAATTCATCAGCTGATGCGAGCTGCTGGCGGCCACCAGAGGAGCGCTGCTGTCATCATTATTATTATTATTTCCTTAAATCCATACATGTATCTCATGTGTTGTAGTTTACTTTGAGTAAACTTTTAGTTGCTTTATCACTGCTTTTGGTATAACTTCCATCTCATTGAGCTTTGTGATTAATAACATGATTATACTGTACTGTTACTGGCATGACATAGCGAGAGAGCCTGTGTTGGCAACACGACATGAGATTTGAACACTGGTACTGGCATTCCCTAATGAGTGACCCTGAGATGGCAACATGACTGTACATTTGAATTCTAGTATTGGCAGCATATAGTACGGTCCTAGGCTGTTGTAAATATATTATATTCGAACTAACGGCGTTGCTGGGACGCAGAGAGAATTACCCAGCTGGTGACCAGGAAGGAAGAGGTGGAAGTGAGGCTATGGCCGGAAGTCCGGCAAATTCTCTGCACGCATAGGTAGGCAGGGCAGGCCCGGTGGGGGAGTCACATACTGCAGGATTGAGTTTAGTAGTGTTGGCTGGGCCTTCTCCTCTCCCCCTTGGGTCCAAGGTCAAGTGGTGACCAGTCATGAGGCATCACTAGGAGAGCTCCCTGGGGTGATATGTAATACCCTAGTGGAGAGAGTGAAGTCCAATGGCATGATGTTATAGGATCGGTATCACGATCCCCCGCTGTTTAACTGTAACCTCATGTAACAGAAGGCCAAGGTGAGCGGCGCGCGACACTATGAAGAAATTGGGCCAGGCACAACACTGGATGAGGGGGACTGCCCAGAAATCAAGCAATCGCAATGTAGAAGGGAGACCTGCACCCAGTCATTAAAGTACCAGGCATGAGGGCATGCAAAGTGAAAAGGTATATTGGCAACCCATCTCTATGTGGCAACTGTCAACGGTGGGATCATAGAACGTGGCAATGTGATTGCCCAATTAGTTGTGGGTGTTGCAGTGGCTCTCATGATACCAAAGAGTGTCTGCATAAGCTTGCACAGGGTGGTGGCATAATACCTAAGTGTGTCAATTGCGTGCTGCCCCATTTTGCCTGGAACATATATTGCAACATGAGGCCTGATTGGCAGGGCTCAAGAACACCGACTCAAACCGCAGTTGGACCAGTGAACAGGGACGGGAATAGCTCCGTGAACAGTACTACATCAAGTCAGGGTCCAGTCCAAGACCCAGCCCAGGGTCCAACTTGCAGTAGGCCGACAACAGCCTGAAGTAGGAGTGGGGTGACCAACCACCACCCCAATCAGGTCCAACCAGTCCCCTTCCCTCTCACAAACCATTCTTCTTCTTGAGAGTAGGTGCAGTTTGCATGAAGGGTTTACCCTATCGATGCCTGCACCAGGACATATGTTGAGAGACGCATTGACGTTGAGGAGGATAAGAATGTCAAAAGAGCTAGTTACGGTGTGCCGTAGAGAGAGGAGCAGCGACTAAAACAGAGGTGGACGGTAGAGGGAGACATGCCACACTGTAGGGCGGGACGACGAGTACATCGCGTCAGCTGATCCATGGCGTAGCGTTGTGCGCAAGACGTCCACTAATATTTCTCTGGGAACTTGTATATCGGAAAGTGCAAGCAGTATGCTTCCAAAATCATCCACGTGTCAAAGGACACTCGTCCACCAGGCGGCGCCTTTGGCTGACACATCCTATCCAGTACCCTATAAACAAACTCCTTCACCCGTTGCACCCAGATAGTGGAAGAGCACCAAAGGATTGGAAGCACCCGGGCATCCCGATGAGGGTCCAACACCAGATCTTCACCGGTCACAACCTCAGCAGCCGGGACAAGGCGTCCCCCAGACTGGGGCAACAAAGGATGGGGAACCGCAGGGGACGAAGGCGCGGCATCGACCCCACCACAGGGCACAGGAGATGAGGCCCCCCTTCACACATCTTTCTGCAGCACCATGATGAGGTCCCAATCATCAGAGCAACCACTGCCCCCACAGTGGGGACCCAACAGCAGAAGGTGCAGGGGTTGGCACAGAAAGCAACTCGGAGCCCCTCACAGCCTCATCATCTACTGCGTGAGACGCCAGAGCACAATACTCCCCCACCTCCTCCCAAGGCACACCACGAAGGGAAGACACACTCAGATCCCACCGCCAATGCTTCGAGACAGGCCGCACGACACCACTCCTATCAGGCCCCTCCGCAGGAACGGCCACCATCTTCACATCCACATGGTCCACACCCACACTGTCCGAAGAGTCCACAGAGGCCACATCGCCCGCACTGTCCATATCATCCAGGGAAACAGCCTCAGAACACTGGCGCGCTCGTTTCTGCAAAGGGACGGAAGCATCAGAACAACAGTCGCCAACACACACAGGTACGGCAGGCACCTTGCCCTGCTGAAGGACCCCCATCCAAAACAGAAGAATCCGCGTCCCCGAGAGCAGGGACCGCAACCACAGGCAGGGGCGGGACATGGACCTCCACTGGGACATCCTCCACTACACGCAGTGCAGGTGAGGGCCCGACATCCACACACACCGGCTCAACAATCCCAGGGGCCACAGGAGTTACCAGACATGTTGCACAGGCCAGAGAACACACCTCAACAGGCGGAGCAGCAGACAGGCAATCGGGTGCCTCAGGCACAGTACCCACTCCAACCTCAGTACCGTCCGAATGCAACAGGGGCGGAAAATCATACGCACGAAAAATATGCACCCTACCAGTTGCTCCCATGTCGCACGTTGCAGCCAAATGACCCTCGTTACCACACTTATAACAGGTGCGCGGTTGCCCCCGATACAGGCAGTGGAGCGTGTAACCCAACACAGACATCGACGATGGTACACTACACTTCAGCGACATCGACAGGGTGCGGGAGCCATCAAGTATACCAGAACAGTGCCCGGCAAGGACCTTGTTCCAACGAACACTTAACACTGTCCCAAACCATTCAAAACAGGAGATGAGGAGTTCGTCCTGAAATTCGAAGGGGGTACCATGCACCGCCACATACGTCAAGGCGACACTAAGACTCACCACTTTAACAGAATCAGCGGTATCAGGGAGTGGGTAAACACGCCCCCCACAAACGCACCCACCTCTACCTCACTCAGTAACCCCAACCCTACATCATCACCCTTACCCCCTAATCCCTCCCAGTCAACCAGCTCTCCTGCCTCCCAGCCGACCCTCCCTCCGACCCATCCAACCACTCCTGTCTCCCAGCCGACCCTCCCTCCGACCCATCCAACCACTCCTGTCTCCCAGCTGACCCTCCCTCCTTCCCAGCCAAGCATTTCTCCTCCTCACCCACCAACCAACACTATTCATTTCAGGCAACACAATCCCGCCCAATATGGAAGCAATGATTACCTGCATGATAAAAAATCACCCACTCATTTAAGAATTAATGAACAAACAAAATAAAGTTGAGAATACCCAGTGTACAATTCAGAAGAACCAGAAAGCCATGCTCCAAATTCTGCAGAACCAGAGACCATCTCGAGAGAGTCTAGCAAGGTGCAGCTTGATGCATGGTGATACAACATCAGGAGACAAGGCACATAACAGCAGACACAGTGAACACCTTGCCTCAGTGAACACATCAACACCAGTGAACACAACAACACCCGTGAGCACATCAACACCAGTATACACAACAACACCAGTGAGCACATCAACACTAGTGTACACAACACCATTGACCACTGGCACCAATACACACAGTAACACCAACACATACAACACCACTAGTGCACACACACTCACCAGTAACAACACCGCACACAACACATCTGATGACCAACAACCCTACCATGGATAACCACAGTGAAGAAAATTTCACTCTCCTACAATTGAACTGCAATGGAGGTCACGGTAGACTTAATGACATCATACAATACGTTCGTGAACACCAAACTGACGTCTTAGTGCTACAGGAGACACAGTTGTTGCTGTTGTTGATTTAGGGGCGACGACGATCATGGGATCGGATGCGCCCTGGCGTACCCGTGAAGGGTTAATCGCAAAACCCGGAAAGGTGAAACGCGAAGCCTAATCGTGAAACGAGTGACGTCAGTCACTTGAAACTATTATGCCTTGCTGCAAATAAACGCAAATGGGCAGAGGATTGGGGAGCCCCAGGAGTCCCTCAGGGTGACAAGCACCAGCCCCGCCACACATAGAGAACACTGGGTAGCAAAACCAAAGCTCAGCCCCCAACTATAACGCAAGTCATCCAGTGTCCTCCGGCAGAGCAGAAGCCGGCTGCCCAACACGGCTGAGGGCACGCCAGGAGCCCACCAAGACCCACCAACTCCTGGCACCTCTCGGTCAAGCCGACCCCCAAACACCATCACTTCGCCGGGAGAACCAGCCAGACTACGTAAAAAAAATCTGTCAACAATCCCGTGACCCAAGGCGATATGTGCGCCAGGCGTCATACAACCGGACCATTGAAGAAGAATGCCAAACGGCAGTAGCAAAGCCAAGATGCGAAAACAAAACATGATCCGGCGGCCCCCCAGGCGGAAGAGGTGTCCAGACGTCCGCTCGTCGTCAAGGTTGAACCAGGAACTCAGGAGACACTGGTGGGTGATGACTACAACCCAAGGTTCAGCGGTTATCACAAGTTCTCCCTGCCCTCTGGGGAAAGAAAACGGAGGTCTTATTACCTATGTCAGTAACACTATTCCTGCACAGATTATTGATGATCTCCACATGGGGGATGTGTATGAATCCCTTCACTTAAACAATACTGCTGTGCATATAATCAACCAATATGTGCCACAGAATAATCTTGACCTAGACACTACCTGAATTTGTTAACGAAGAACCTACCCTGCTGGTCGGTGATTTTAATGCCAGGCACCCACACTTTGGTGCCAACTGTCATCAGCCAAATGTTAATGGATGGAACCTGTCACTCTATGTTAAGGAAAGTGAAAATCTTAGGGTCCTGGGTGATGAACAGCCAACTCACCTCAGAGGAGGAAGATTAGACTATGCTCTCCTGCTGAATGCACAGAACACGGATGCCATTACACACATTGTGCACAGTTTATGTAGTGACCACTAGGCACTGATTACCACCGTCGACATGAATAAAGAAAATAAAAGAAAAGACAAATAATAGAAAAAAGTTATCACTCAGATCCGATACGAGGCCACACTTCATAAACAGAATGAGTGACTGGTTCACGGAATACCAAATCCAAGAAGACATTGATACATTTGTTGATGACCTTAATAACCAAATTTAGCACTGTCTCAAAGTTCCGCACCGTACGACTGGGCGAAGTAACCCTAAGAAGAAGAAACGAAAAATGGTATGAGATCGATTATATAAAGATGCTCAATGCAAATGTGAGGAAAATGATAAGAGAGTATCGGAGACATCCCACTGAAAGCAATCAAGAACTCTTTAAAACTATGTACCAAGTAGCCAGGGAAGAGAAGATTGAAGAGTGGGAAAAGCAATGACTTGAATTCACTAGCTCCATTGGACGAGAAACATCTGCAAGACTAGTGTGGGCAAAAATTCAGACAGCTAATGGGGGCAGAATCCGGCCTGCGGCTTACAAAGACCTCCGGGGTAAGGCTGAGGTACTAATACACAAGTGGTGTGATGCAGAATCCTCCTCCTCCCTCCCTGCAGAAATCAGCAGAGCTCCTCTGCTGATTTATGTAATTTGGAATAATGCCTTTCAACATGGAAATGAAGGGAAAGCACGTATTGAGAACTATGCCTCATCAACGCAAGCGGAGTTAACTGCCAATGTTAAGGCGTTAAGATTCCCAGAACGAAACACCAATGGTGCAGTGACCTGCACTGATTAAAAGGCAGTGCTACAATGTAAACACAAAGCCTTACTAATAATCAGGTAGAAAATCCTGCGATAGTCGCTGAAATCAAGAGAGCTGTGAGAGTACAAACCAATCAGGGAAGAGTCATCAAATTCCTGTGGATTCCCTCTCATGCTGGAATCAGAGGAAATGAACAAGCAGATGTGCTGGCTGCTGAAGGCGGTAAAGGAGACCGTATTGAATACTTTATACCCAAGACTCTACAAATTAGAGTATCATTATGCAATATCACTGCGACAAGGTTATTGAGAAAAGGAAGATAGAAGAGCAAATCAGTGAATCTGAACGCTGGTACAACATGGATACAGATGGCAATCCCAATCATTATGGACGAAGAGGAGGTGGCCACAGGAGAGCTTTAGTAGTAGCGAGAATCCGTCTTGGATACGAATATATATGGAGATTTGGAATGGAAACAACAGTTGAGGAGCGAAGTTGCAGAATCTGAGGGGAGAGTGATGGACACCGCCTTGGCGGGACTGTGAACATCTGAGAGACATTAGAAATATGTATAGAATAATAAACCCCACATTGTTTGAGTTAGAAAAACACTATTTGTCAAATATAGATACTGTTATTAAAAGCTTTCCCCATTTTGCAACCGCAAGATAAAGTAAGATTTTAAGGGTTGGCGAATGTTAATCTTCTTGTTTGAGAAGATGTTCACTTGAGACAGTTAAGCAAGTCCCAGCTGTGTCTGGATACAAGTGACAGGATGAGCAACCCAACGGATTTTCTTCCTATTGGGGAGTGCTGTACATGCTGCTATGTTCACTCACAGGATGAGTGGCGCTGCCCAATAAACTCGCCCCTCAGGGCAAAATTCAATTAAATTAAACTAGAAGATGAACTATGTCTCCCACCAAACTTGTTTTAAGAAATTCTCTGGACCATAGGATATTCCCCCCTAGAGTATAAAGGTGGAAATGTCACTCTTATTTTATAAAAAGGCAGAAAGTGCTCAGCAGAAAACAACCGACCGATCAGCTCGACCTTGCAACTGAAAGCTCACGGAGAGAATCCTAAAGGAGGGAATCATTCACCATCTCACAGTGAACAATCTACTAAAATCAATGCAATATAGTTTTGTTAAAAGTAAACCCTGACTTACAAACTTGCTCACATTTTTTAAAACAGTAACAGCTCTATAGATAAAGTACTTCCAGAAGATGTAGTAAACATGGACTTCTCTAAACCTTTTGATAAAGGACCATATGAAAGACTTACATGGAAATAACAGTTACATGTGTGGGACATTTGGGGCTTGACTCTATATATTTAAATATTAATGTAATGAAAATCAATTACGAAGGACCACCCGCTTTTATAGTAAAGAGGGGAAACTAATAAAATATGATCATTAGAAAATTCCTAGATGAACCAGTAACTATGGCTAAAAGACTAGAGAATATGATCACTTATATAATTAACGGGCTGTATTATTTAACTGAATCAAAGCCTCAAACACCTACATTGAGCGGTTATTACTGGAACTTCATATATGTCCAGGAACTAGTGTGGTTCGTGCACCAGTTCATTATGCAATAATCTAATCCTATGACCAATTATAGAATCATTATGTTTGTCACCAATAAGAACATAGATTATAACAGGAGAAGTTAATAATTATAAGAAACACATGTCAATCCAAAGAAACAGTGTTCTGCATGAATAATACTACAGATAATAGAAATTTAAGGAATACGGAAAGGGTCTTAGCTTGAAGACGATTTCCAAGAAGTCGGTCACGACTCATCCTCGTAATCTCCTGGACTCATCATGGAACACTGGGAGATCATTAACACGGTAAATGACAGCTCGGGGAATTCTTAACACACGCTGTAAATCAAATAATATTCAGTAGCAACAGATTAAGCTACTAGACATCTATGTTCAAGAAAATTAGATTAAATAATGGAGGTAAATAATAACCTGTGGTTTTTTATAGTCGTTCTGCGTAACGACAAGCTACCCAGCTATAACCCCCTCCTAAATGATGCATCAAATGGGAATGAAGGTACTTAGCTAATAGGGCACTGTGTAAGTTAAGGCTTGCCGAAGTTCGCGTCCTAGGTTCAGGCGTCGTTGTAACTAACACGTGGTCTCAAGCCTAGCCTAGATGTGACGCACTGCACTGGCCGGTCACGTTGGGCTACACGGAACCAAATTTAACAGGTTCCTGGCTGAATGTCAAATTAAATCTCTTGACAATTCAACACGATGTGTAAAGTGACACTGACGCCAGCTAAGTTGTTGTCTGCAAAGGTTCTTCACACCTCACAGTGGCGACTTTCCTCTGGAGTTCTTGGTAGCGTCTACCCTGGTGGCTGGGGTAATGGCGTCTCTCCCTGAGCGCGTCGCCTCGTGTACTCGCGTCTCCTCTGCCCCGCTCCGCGTCCCGCATTTGATACACAAATTATTTACTACGAATATTATCATTTCTCGCAGTTGTGATTGAAATGCTCGGATAAGGACGGGTTTATTATTCAGAGGAGTTAAATATTATTATTTGCCCGTTTTACGATGGTAAACAAGCAATGGAGATGAATTAAAGTCTCTCCAGGGCATTCACGCGTGACGTTAAATTTATTACCAGATAACAGTTATAACTATAAACGCTTTATTTGGCATTAGTTGGGGATCAGTTTATCTGTAATTAATTATCACACAGAACACCGTTGTTTTATAGAGAATCAAATTCAATTCTCAGACACACTGGATATAGTTGTGTTTTTTATAATGGAATATGACGCAATACTGGCATCTGGTGACGTAAGAATTCTAGCCTTAATGTACAGATGTAATTATTAGTACATGTGAACTCTACGTTTGGTTAATTTTAATCACTACAATGATTAGTAGATTTAGTAATAATTAATAATAATACAACAGTGTTGTATTTAGTGTTTTAAATTTCCAACATAACTCCGGGGGGGAGAATTCTAGGGTCGCAGTGTAATGTGGAGTACTGACACCTATCCCGAAGTTGGTATTAATATTAGTATGTTAGTATGTTAGTACACACATAACGAATGTCCCGTATTTGTCAAGGACATACAAGAAACTTAAGTCTTGCTGATTTCATGTTACATGGAACATGTTATTATGAATTAACTAAAGCTGATAACTAAGAACTTACACTAACTCTGAGACTGGTGTCGCTATGACATGTAATGTGTATGTTACAAAATCTCAAAGTCTGCAAACTCTCAGATTCTCTAGATAAATAATGTTATTTATAGCCTATACAACAATTAAAGATATAAATCACACAATTCAAACAACAGAATCTACGGTGATGAGAATGTCCTGGGTCATAGTGACTTGTAATGGTTTGTTACTTGACATCACACCACAGTATCATCATAGTTATCTAAATTGGATGTAAAAGGAATTACTCTTGTTCAGAGCTGTAATAGGCTTGCAGTTTCCGCTTACATTGTTGAGCAGCAGCTCTAGTGGGGCGGTTGCTCGGAGGATCAGAATTACTGTCCTCGGAAACTACTGGGGAAACTGGATCTGGCTGATGTTCTCGCTCAGCCAATTCAAGAGGAACCAGCTTCTCTAAAGTTTTTAGAGTAGTGTTGCCTCGGCATAAAACTTTCACTACTCTCAGGACACCTTGATGATCTGGATGAATGGCAACAATTTTGCCTATGGGCTACTCTGACCTTGGTCCATCACTGTCGACTAGTACTAGGTCCCCTGGTTTTAGTTGCACTTTATTATAAGGACTCGAAGCTCTGTAGTGGTACTCTCGTAGAGCTGTGAGGTACTCTGGAGTCCACACCTCATTCCACCTGTTAATCACCCCTGAGAGATGCTGGTAGCTTTCCACCAAGTCACCTCTGGTCACATGTGACGGGTCTACGGGGTCCTCTTCGGCTAAAGGGATGAGAGGGCTCAGTAGACCTCCATGGATCAAGTGTGAGGGACTCAGAGGTTCTCTCTGGGAGAAATCATCAGACAGGTAGGTTAATGGGCGGTTATTGACTCGCGCCTCGATTTCCACAACAATGGTTTGGAGCTCGGAGTAACTGACCTTTTGTCTGTGTAAAGTTTTTCTTAAACACTTCTTGACTGTGCCTACCATTCGCTCATAGAACCCACCTTGCCAAGGGGCTCTTGGTGCTATAAATTTCCAGTGACATTGTCATCTCTGCAGGACTGACTGTACTTCTGGGTGATTCCAGACTTCTCGTAGACAAGCTTCTCCTGCCACAAAATTGGAACCATTGTCCGATATAATTAATTTGGGACAAGATCTACGAGCTGCAAATCTGCGGAAGGCCTGGATGAAGGCTTCAGCACTCATATCTGAAGTCACTTCTAAATGTACGCCTCTGGTTGTAGCACACGTAAAGAGACAAATGTATGCCTTCACTGGTATCTTGTCTGGGTTGCCAGTGAGAAGTAAGGCTCCTGTGTAATCAACACCAGTGGTTTCAAAAGGACGAAGATGAACCACTCTTTCTTCAGGGAGTGGTGGAGGTCCTGGGTAAGGACATACTCTAGCATCGTATCTTTTACAGATTACACAGAATTTAATAATTGACTTAACTGTCTGACGACCTTGAGGAAGCCAGTACTTTTGTCTAAGGTCGGTGAGAGTATCTAACACTCCACCATGTAAAGTACCATATTGATGGAGATGTAAAACAAGAAGTTTAGTGATGATGTGGTGACGAGGTAGAAGAATGGGATTCTTTGTGTCCAGATCAATTTTTGCATGAAGCAAACGTCCTCCACATCTTAGTATATTATGAGTGTTGGCATCATACCAGATACCTAGAGACTTAGTTAATTTATCTGGAAGATTTTCATATTCGCTTCCATATGTCTCTTGTTGTGCACGTTTGATCCAGTAGAGGATAGGATTGGGAAACTTATGTCTAATTCCTATCTTAGCAAGAAAGTCAAACACATGTGCAGTCACTCTTAATAACTTACTTAAGTTAGAATAATTGTGAGGATCAATGGCTAAGATTCGTTGAGGTTCTGGTTCTTTCATGGGAGTGGTGATATTGGTCACTATGACTTGTGGCTTTTGTTTGGGCCACTGACCACCAACAAGCCATGAAGGTCCATTGAACCACAGTGAAGACTTGATAAGTTGTTTTATCGTTAACCCTCGAGATAAATAATCTGCAGGATTGTCCTTAGTAGGAACATGTCTGAATTTATATCCAGCAGATAACTCATGAATTTCCCCTAACACGATTACTGACGTAGGGAGTCTTGTTGTTGTTGTTTCTTACCCATTGTAAGACGGCCTCGTTGTCTGACCACACGACAATCTCACCAAAGTGGATATTATTGAGTGTTTTTGTCAGGCAATGAGCCAATCTTACTCCCACCAGCAATGCAGTCAACTCCATTTGAGGTAAAGATCTCTTCTTAATGGGAGCAACTCTTGCTTTAGATGTGAGCAAAATTGATTGTGCACTATTAACTAAGTAGGCTACTGCGCCGTATGCTTTGCCAGAGGCATCGCAGAAAACGTGCGAATTGGTGGGTAAGTTTGGTCCTGAAGCATTACGAGGAAATTTCAAAACACCTAACTGATTAAAATCCGTTGAGAGTATCTGCCATTTAGCTTGTAACTCACTTGGTAATGGATCATCCCATCCCATATGTTTCTGCCAGCACTCCTGCATTAGGAGTTTGCCCCTAATTAAGATAGGACTAAGTAAGCCTAAAGGGTCAAATGGTTGACTGACAAACGAGAGCAGTGTTCTCATGGTAAGGGTTGAGTTATCAGTTTGTACTGACTTGACATTCATCTCGTCAGTACTGGTGTTCCATTCCACGCCTAGAACCTTTAATTGATTGGGTACCTGATAACCTGGAAATTCTTTCTCGATTACCTGGTTGAGTAATTCATTATTTGAGGCCCATGGCTGTAGTGGCATATTGGCTCCTAATAGCTCACGGTTAGCCTCATGGTAGATTTCTACCAAATTAGTTTGTTCATTAGTTGTTCCCTGGAAATTGTCGACATACAAGTTGTCGCTAATGTCTGCCTTATAAGGGCTATTTGATTTCCTCAAATGTGTGTCTAATGTTGCTTGCAAAAGAAACGGTGAGGACGTAGCTCCGAATAATACTGAGGCAAAACGATATGTGATGACTTCACTGTTAGGATCCAGTGGGTCCTTAATCCAGAGAAATTTTGTGTAGTTACGATCTTCCTCCTGCAAACCTACTCGGAGGAAAGCTTTGCTGATATCAGCAGTATAGGCGAAAATACCAATGCGAAATCGTAACAGCACATCATGTAGCCTTTGTGTTAGGCCTTTGTGTTAGGCTAGGTCCCGTTTTGAGACATTCATTTAAAGACACACTGCTTGGCTTTACTTTAGCACTACAGTTAAAGACAATACGAATAGGTGTTGTCAATGAGTCTTTCACCACAGCGTATGAGGTAAATAATGACCTATTTTTCGGTCATCGTTATCAACAACTTCAATAAATTTACTGTTAAGTTGTTGTTGGATGAGCTGATGATACATGTTCAGTTTGTCTGGCTGCTTCTGTAGTCGTGCTAATTGAGACTGCAATTGTGAGGCTGCCATAAAATAATTAACTGGAAGTTGTGGATGATTCAACTTCCATGGGAGTCTTACCCAGTATTGTTTATTTTCATAGACAACTGTATCCAGATATTGCTGGTAAGTCCACATATCATCAGGGCTTGGTTGTTCAGGGATAATACCTAAAGTGTCTAAATCCCACAAACGATGTACAAGTGGATCAGACTCAATATCTTCAGATATCTCTCTGAAACGTAGGGGTGACTGTTCCAAGCCTAGTCACGCCACTATTATGTTATTAGATTGTTGGTTTGTTGACGCTGGATTTTGTCGGAAAAGCACCGGTCCCGTAAGCAATTTGCCTCCAGCAGACGACAACAAATTCATTCCGTGTTGTCTGGTGCATCCAGTTATAAATTTGTAATAATGATCCGCGCCTATAAGTATTCCAACATCAGTGAGGCAGTCAGAATTTATTTTGTAGTCTGCTAGCCTCATGCGGTTTCGTTTAAGATGTCTCGCAGTGCGAGCTAACCCTGTGACCTGTAGGTCTGTAGGAAGTTTATCTACTACTACCGCTAGTATTGGACTAGTGGAAGATCCGAGTCTCACTAATACCTTAACTACTTGGTATTCACGAGGTCCACTATTCGTCAAGAAACCAGAAATATTTAACCTCAGACTTTTGGCAGGTTTTAAATTTAACTTATCTACTAACTGTTGTGTAATGAAGGTTTTCTGTGATCCTTGATCAAAAAGACCTCTAGTGTTAACTCTAGATCTTCGGTTTGTTAGTCTAAGTTGAGCTGTAGGCAGAGTGGTATTATTGCCTGACTCAGTAGCAAGTACATTTATTTCTTGATGCACTTTGCAATAATGCACTGTGGTAGAATTCGTGGAATTCTCCCCAGTGGTCATGGTTGGTGTAGAAGATTTTCTACATAAGGCGTAGTGATGTACACCTTGGTTGCATCTGTTGCAGGAACGTAGCTGCACTACACATTTTTTGGGATCATGAGAGCCCATGCACCTGGTGCACTTGTGTATTTCTTGCAACCTTTTAATCCTAGTATTATAAGTAGGATAAACAGAGCATTGGTAGGTGGCATGTCCTTGATTACAAAACAGACACCTTCTCTGGTTATTTGACTTGGTCTCTTTAGTAGACAAGTCATTGGTTATCTCAGAAGGAGACACCGAATAAGTACCTACATTTCCACTTCTTTTCCCAGTGGATGGAGTAGTCTTGGTTTTATATTTACTAGACTTATTCAAAGCCTGTTTAGGTTTGATTGAAGTGTCAGTATTAGTTGGTTTAGACTCAGGTTTAATTTTATCATGAGTCTTCAACCTGTTAACCGTTATTCTCAGTCCCTCGAATATTTGGTCAAGAGTGAGAAACTCGGTATTATAGTGTGAGCAGAGCTCTGTTAAGACATTTCGAGGTAATTTCCTGTGCAAAAGTAATTTGATTGACCATTCTGAAGCTGGTATATCAACTTTAGTACCTAAGGCCTTTACTAGAGACTCTACTTCTAGTCTGAAGCTTTGAAGTGACTCTGGTCTACTATTTGGTGCATTCAGATCTAGCAATTGGTAATAGAGGGTAGCTATACTTAACTCCTTGTTGCAATAGTTCAACTTCAAAAGTTTTATAACTTCCTCATAATTACTCTCATTGAGAGTTAGGTTATGTATGACCTTTTTAGCTTCTCCTTTGAGAAGACTAAGCAGGTATGAGAATTTAGAAACCTTGTCAAGAGACTGTTTCTTGTGTATATGAACTTCAAATGAAGTCCAAAAATTGTCCTAATTTTCTGAATCTAATCCTGAAAATGTAGGTAAGTCTAAAGTAGGTAAACGAACTTCTGGTAGTTGGTTACTGAATTGAGACCCAGTGTTACTGGTATTAGATCCAGATTGTTTTGCTAATTTAGATAGCCTGTAAAGTATATCTTGAGTCTCATCTTCATACTGGGAGATACCGTCTACAATTTGACATACTTCATCAGGATCAGTTTCTGTGGTATTCAGTAGAGTAATATAAGACTGACTGGTAGATCTAACTTGATCAAATTTCAGTTCAGCTACTCTTACTGATGTCTCTAAGTGATAAGAATCAATGGGAGTATCTTTAGATAAGCCCTCAGCCTTGTTAATTAATCTGGTCAAATGACCTTTAAGGCTAATATAGGTTCTCCTTAATTGCTCAGGAGTAGCCATGTTGGGCTTGGGTCCAAACATCATGGGAGTAGTATATATATTACTAATGAAGCTTGGGTACTTGTTCATTAGTAGACAAGTAACATTAAATGTAGTCCAATTTAAGGTGGCTAATTTATACTCTACCTCACTTGAGGTTAAATGTACCTACCTAACAACAAATAGCTAGATATTTTGTGCATTGTCTGAACTTCACCATTAGTTCTCGTCCGGTTAGCTCTTCTATATCACCATTAGAGTTAATGGGGATCATCCAGCAATACACAAAATAGATACATACAAAATAATGAGTACAAGAGAAATATTATGGAGACACTCCAATCAGAGTTATCTCAAAATTTAATCCCACCCTGTATAGGGTCAGCACAAATAGTATAATACATACACTACTGACTAGCTTAAGTCTAGTCGTGATAATTCCTAACTAAGAACTATAAATTTATTTAGTCTGGGCTTGTACCAAATTCAGCACAATCTCAGCCTAAATTCTACCTAATAAAATTGGTAAAGATTATTGTGGTGCAATAAGGTGAATATAATTGTGCTGTATTTTTGGGTTTTTTGTTTTTACAAGAGTGCACTTGCACACACAAGTGAAAACAATTATGTACAGTTATGTTTGGCTTACCAGCCACAGCCGTTTGTGATAGTTGATGGTGTTGATCAACTTGTCAACCACATGCAACCTAGACTCACCTGACAAGTGTACACCATCTCTGGTCAGGTTTTGTCTATAAGGTCTGGCTGTAAATTGGATATAAGTGGCATCCAATCTCACTCGTTTTTTCAGCATGAAATTTATGTACTTAGCAGCTCTCTGGTAGTATTCTGGTGTCACTCCCCAACGATTATCTTGACTTGGTTGGCGAGGTTTCACTAACGTGAATACTACCGAATTACTGATGAGCTTGAAAGAAGGAATTATGGCTTTAAGGTGTTTGATCACCTCAGCTGGATGACGAGTAGGATGGATGTCATTACCACCTAAGTATATAATGGTTAGATGGTGAGGCCACTCTAACGCAGGTGTTAGTGTGGAATTGTTATAAAAGTTATAAGCTGTTGCTCCTGGTGACCTAAAGATTCTTACTTCTGTATAAGGTATAGGTCTAAGTGTTGTGGGTAATTGACTGTGTCCCACGAGTGCTACCTTATACATGAGGTGAAAGTAGCAATGAATTGGTGTGACTTAGACTAACTTATGTGTTACGCTGTTGGCAGACACAATTAATTAAATGGTTAGTCTAGATTACATCACACAAGGATTAGTTATTAATAACTAGTATTTATAATTATAATTTATGTTTATCCGGTTCGATAAGGACCATAATGTGGGACATTTGGGGCTTGACTCTATATATTTAAATATTAATGTAATGAAAATCAATTACGAAGGACCACCCGCTTTTATAGTAAAGAGGGAAACTAATAAAATATGATCATTAGAAAATTCCTAGATGAACCAGTAACTATGGATAAAAGACTAGAGAATATGATCTCTTATATAATTAATGGGCTGTATTATTTAACTGAATCAAAGCCTCAAACACCTACATTGGGGGGTTATTACTGGAACTTCATATATGTCCAGGAACTAGTGTGGTTCGTGCACCAGTTCATTATGCAATAATCTAATCCTATGACCAATTATAGAATCATTATGTTTGTCACCAATAAGAACATAGATTATAACAGGAGAAGTTAATAATTATAATAAACACATGTCAATCCAAAGAAACAGTGTTCTGCATGAATAATACTACAGATAATAGAAATTTAAGGAATACGGAAAGGGTCTTAGCTTGAAGACGATTTCCAAGAAGTCGGTCACGACTCATCCTCGTAATCTCATGGACTCATCATGGAACACTGGGAGATGATTAACACAGGAAATGACAGCTCGGGGAATTCTTCACACACGCTGTAAATCAAATAATATTCAGTAGCAACAGATTAAGCTACTAGACATCTATGTTCAAGAAAATTAGATTAAATAATGGAGGTAAATAATAACCTGTGGTTTTTTATAGTCGCTCTGCGTAACGACAAGCTACCCAGCTACAACCCCGCCCCCTAAATGATGCATCAAATGGGAATGAAGGTACTTAGCTAATAGGGCACTGTGTAAGTTAAGGCTTGCCGAAGTTCGCGTCCTAGGTTCAGGCGTCGTTGTAACTAACAGGTGGTCTCTAGCCTAGCCTAGATGTGACGCACTGCACTGGCCGGTCACGTTGGGCTACACGGAACCAAATTTAACAGGTTCCTGGCTGAATGTCAAATTAAATCTCTTGACAATTCAACACGATGTGTAAAGTGACACTGACGCCAGCTAAGTTGTTGTCTGCAAAGGTTCTTCACACCTCACAGTGGCGACTTTCCTCTGGAGTTCTTGGTGGCGTCTACCCTGGTGGCTGGGGTAATGGCGTCTCTCCCTGAGCGCGTCGCCTCGTGTACTCGCGTCTCCTCTGCCCCGCTCCGCGTCCCGCATTTGATACTGTTACGGTGCCCTCTCCTATTTCTTTCGTTTGCCGGCTTAAAGAGTCATATCAGCTCTTCCTACTGATTCTCTGAGTTTCAGGGAGTCTATTGACATATGTGGCGACCAGACCGGCTGCCAGTGAAAGGAAGGGAGTTACATTATAAGTGTAAATAAGGAGAAATTGGCACCCGGATATAAAATGAAACAGTATCCCCTAAGGCAGATATGACCTTTTGGAAGGGACATTAGCCGATCGCGGATTGGCCGACGTGGGTCGCGGGCGACCAATCAGGGCCCGCCATGACGTCACCGAGTGCCCCGGGCGGCGCCAACGTCAGAGTGGTTCTGACCTTGGAAGCGACAGGACGCGCCTCGGTCTGCTCTCAAGGATTGGAGGCTCTGCAAGCCTTGTTCAGTGGATTGAGCTGGCCATCGCAGCCCACCATAGTTATTGGAGACCCTGCGCTTCTGGGAAGCAAAAGAGGAACCAAGTTCATTGAGCAGAGAAGTGCCAAACTTGGAAAATAGTCGGCGACGACGCTGGGCGGCGCCGCTGGCTGGACGTTGAGGTCTGGAAGGTGGGCGGGCAGGCCTGGCTGTGACTGGGGTCACATCCACTGAGAATCTTGGAAGGACGACACCGTGCCTAAGACAAGGAGCAACGCCTTGTGGGAGAGGCGAGTGTGGGGAAAATAGTGATTAGCTCAGCGCCCATCGACGAACCAGGATTGGGGCAGCTGAACCTCAGGGATTGGAACGGCGACGACGCGAAGGCTCCACGACACCTGAGGACCTGTGGAACGTCCTGGATCGTCAAGGATCGACCCAAGGAAGCGTGGGAACCTCACACCATCGAGGGACAGGCGTCGTGAGCCAGGAATGTAAGGTAGATCATTTTCCCTCCCATTACCCCTTGTATGAGTAGGCAAGTTAGGCCACAATATTTACTTGTGTATGTGGCAGCAAGACTTGATTACTTTAATAGTAGAATAGGCTGCAAGGCAGCTTGAGTCCGGGACTGTCAGAGAGGACAGTGTGTATGAATGGCAGGACAGTGAAGAAGAGGCGCCGACGTGGTGAAGAGGCCCTCCTGTGAGAGTGTGAGACTCCTGTCTTCCTGCCCAGTTGAAGGAGTGTTGGAGGTCGTGGAAGAAGAGGCTGACGATCTCCAGACTCATTATCCATATTCCATATTCATGTATTACTTGTGATTGTGTGTGTGTGTTCATGTAATTTGCATCAGTAAATCCACACATTTTATTACTGTGTTTGAGTGTGCCTCCATTTATGATATTTCTCTATGAGCATACATTTCTGGCAACAAACAATATATAATACACCCACTGAACTGCATTGCTGGGGTGCAGATATAATAACCCAGCTGGCGACCTTGCTAAGAGGAAGATAGAGAAGACAGGCGGGAAAGGAGTTCCTGCAACCTTTTTTGTCTGGCAGGCAAGACTCAGGGAGGTTATGGTTATAGGTAAGCCTGAGTCTTCCTTCACTCCCCCACGGGCCTAGGCCGGAACTGTTAACAGCAGTTTCCCCGTGTTTGACTGAAGGGCTTCCAGGGTGAATCAGTGGCACCCCTTTGTGGTGGAAGCAAAGACCTGCGGAGGTGGGCATTGTTGGTCCTCTCTTGTGTGACCAAGGAGACTCCGGTCAATCCAGGGAGTCGGAGGGGCTGAGTATTTGGGCCTTTTGAGCCCCTAGCAGTTAAGTGTTAGCAGAGCCCCGGACCACCCACCCCCACGTGACAATACACAAATTATTTACTACAAATATTATCATTTCTCGCAGTTGTGATTGAAATGCTCGGATAAGGACGGGTTTATTATTCAGAGGAGTTAAATATTATTATTTGCCCGTTTTACGATGGTAAACAAGCAATGGAGATGAATTAAAGTCTCTCCAGGGCATTCACGCGTGACGTTAAATTTATTACCAGATAACAGTTATAACTATAAACGCTTTATTTGGCATTAGTTGGGGATCAGTTTATCTGTAATTAATTATCACACAGAACACCGTTGTTTTATAGAGAATCAAATACAATTCTCAGACACACTGGATATAGTTGTGTTTATTATAATGGAATCTGACGCAATACTGGCGTCTGGTGACGTAAGAATTCTAGCCTTATTGTACAGATGTAATTATTAGTACATGTGAACTCTACGTTTGGTTAATTTTAATCACTACAATGATTAGTAGATTTAGTAATAATTAATAATAATACAACAGTGTTGTATTTAGTGTTGGAAATTTCCAACAACATGGAATAAATTAAAAAATACTAATATGGATAAAACAATGGTTTAAACAAAGAAAACAAAGATTTGTCTTAAATGGAAATGAATGTGACTAGGAAAATGTGGTCAGCAGAGTACTGCAAGATTCTTTATCAAGGTCAACTTTATTTGTCATATACATTAATGGTATAGATGAGAATATTGCAAACCACATCATCAAATTTGTAGATGATAATAAGAGTTACAGAATGGTGGGAAGTGAAAATTATATTAAGACCATACAAAGAGATCTATATGAAATCCACAAATAATCGGAAGAGCGAATGCTTTTTAATATCGACAAATTCAAGACCTTATATGGGGCATAACAATGCACATTACAACTACTAAATCTTTATATTACCTTTCAGGAGATTGATGAAGAAAAGGGCCTAATAGTCAATATCCTCCAGTCACTGAAAGTTGTGCAAGTAGGAGATGCAGTAAAAACCAAACACTATAAATCTCTGGTACACCTCATCTTCAGAAAGACATATTTGCTTTGGAGAAAGTTCAGCACCAGGCGACAAACATCAACACAGAACAAAGTCGCCTCCCATAGCAGGAACCGTTGTGAGTCACAGAGCTAACAACACTGCAGACACGGCACAGATAATGTCGTTAAAACTTTCAAAATACTGAAGAATTTTAAGGATATTGATCCAGACCTCTTCCTTAAAAGTTTAGATGCAACACATACAAGAAGCAACGGTTTCAAGCTCAACACGACACAACGTATGACAGCAAACAGGAGAGGCTTTTTCAACCAGAAGGTTATAAACCCATGGAACTGCCTACCTGCTGTAGCTGTAAATGCCTGGACTTTGTTAAATTTCAAAATCAAGCTGGATAAAATCATCAGAACAAATAGGGAGGCGGCCATTGATAAGCCGCCAGCTTCCACTCCTCGTCGTCGCCACTAGAGAGCTAGTGGCCCTCAGGTAAATTAAAGACGGTAGAAATGCCTACGAACGTCTCATAGGACAATGTCGCTGCTGACGTGATTGAATGCATTTTTAAATTCGAGCTTAATTACTGCCTTCTGGTCTGTGAAAATGCCAATGTATGCTTGCACTGCATTTGCTTTACAGCCTTGATGGAGCATAACCAAGCTGATTAAGTTTAAACATGGTATTTGGCTGCTTACCGATCTCACCGCAGCTACGGTGATGTTACGAGGCATCATCAATGGGCCTGATTTCCCAAAAAAGAATGTTCTGATGATCTAGAGGGACGTTGCCAGCCAGGAACGTGTTTGACACTCTTGTGAGTTTGGCTAAAAGGCTCTGGTTATATTTCATTGTTGCTCAGGCTCTTTGTGGGTGTTTGACTTGAAGAGCACGTGCTGTTGTGGTGCTTCTGGAGACAATTATGTTCTCACTACACCCACAATATTACCCTCTTCTATTCACTTGCTAACTTGTACTCTAAGTTTTGAGATGAGGTATTGTTAACATTCCTTTTAGTTAATCCTCATTTTGTGCGATGAGGAAGGCGGACTATGTTATCTTCTCTGAGAAATTACTGACGTTAATATGCTTGATGGTACAATAAAACAACAAAACAAACAAATGCCAAACAACAAATGATTGTGCCATGCTTTGATGGTTCCTGGAGAATCATTGACTCTTACCAAGTTAATGAATTTAGTTTGCTTGCCAGTGGCAGCCTTGAGAATATGAAGTGTAATCCAAACAGGCGTTGTTTTGAGTGATTCTGTGAGATTTTCTGATGAAATTAATTTACGGGAGGTATTATTGTAGCAGGGCGGGCACAGGAGTCCTAGACTCCGTCCTGAATTAATGTTGTGGCAGCAAACATTACCTTCACTGTCAGGATAACAGTCTTTGTTTCATGCTCGATGTGAACCTAAGGAGAGGTGTTTGTTTCACTCTTTTGGCTGTGAGGAACCTACAGGGCGTCCCATATACGACCTACGCCGTGACAAGGCTTGCTTGAAGCTTGCAGGACCAAAAGGTTTGGCGAGCTGGGGACTGAAGGACTTGAGGACTAGGATGAAAACTTAGGAAACAAGGAGAGGACAGCTTCAAGAGGGTCAACACGTTCAATGGCCTATCCACTGTGGATTGAAGTAGTCGCTTCATTCGTTGTCGATGCTGTAGTTTCCATTTTTTTTTTGCAAATAGGCTGCCTAGCGGGTAAGGAGGCTTGATGGCTAGTTGAGGGCGAGGAGAAGGGGCACAGTCTTGATGATGGTAGTTTGATGGTGGTGCTGTCTCAGATGGTATGTGTTGGTAGATGTATTGTTCTTTCTTCGTTCTTCTTACCGATGGTTTGACATCTTCTTCTTCTTCTTCTTGTGTGGTTCTTCGGTTTTTCCAGGCTTCATGTAGGTCTTGGCGTGTTGACAAGGGCTAACTGACGTTCGAGGTGTCATCAGTTAGGTAGTCCTTTGGGTTGTTTCATTGAGAAGAGTTTGAAGTCCCAACCGAGATGTCGTCGTTTGATGAGTAAGCTAAATTCAAGTTGCTATTGGCTGTTGAAGGTTGACTAACAGCAGCAGCAGCAGCAGCAGCAGGTCCCGCCGCCGATGTAGAAGGTTTTGTAAGGACAATGTCTCTTTTTAGCAGAGTTTATGCTCTCACGTTCCTTGTCACAAAATATATATCCATGACAAGGAACCTGCGAGTATAAACTCTGCTAAAAGAGACAGTGTTCCTTGAAATAAAGAAACTGTTGTTATTTGAGCATCACTGTGGATGGCTGGTGTGTGTGTGTGTACTCACCTAGATGTGTTTGCAGGGGTTGAGCTCTGGCTCTTTGGTCCCGCCTCTCAACCGTCAATCAACAAGTGTACAGGTTCCTGAGCCTATTGGGCTCTATCATACCTACACTTGAAACTGTGTATGGAGTCAGCCTCCACCACATCACTTTCTAATGCATTCCATTTGTCAACCACTCTGACACTAAAAAAGTTCTTCCTAATATCTCTGTTGCTCATTTGGGCACTCAATTTCCACCTGTGTCCCCTTGTGCGTGTGCCCCTTGCGTTAAATAGCCTGTCTTTATCTACCCTATTAATTCCCTTGAGAATCTTGAATGTGGTGATCATGTCCCCCCTAACTCTCCTATCTTCCAGCGAAGTGAGGTTTAATTCCCGTAGTCTCTCCTCGTAGCTCATACCTCTCAGCTCAGATACTAGTCCGGTGGCAAAACTTTGAACCTTTTCCAGTTTAGTCTTATCCTTGACTAGATATGGACTCCATGCTGGGGCTGCATACTCCAGGATTGGCCTGCCATATGTGGTATACAAAGTTCTGAATGATTCTTTACACAAGTTTCTGAATGCCGTTCGTATGTTGGCCAGCCTGGCATATGCCGCTGATGTTATCCTCTTGATATGGGCTGCAGGAGACAGGTCTGGCGAGATATCAACCCCCAAGTCTTTTTCTTTCTCTGAATCCTGAAGAATTTCCTCCCCCAGATGATACCTTGTATCTGGCCTCCTGCTCCCTACACCTATCTTCATTACATTTGGTTGGGTTAAACTCTAACAACCATTTGTTCGACCATTCCTTCAGCTTGTCTAGGTCTTCTTGAAGCCTCAAACAGTCCTCTTCTGTCTTAATCCTTCTCATAATTTTGGTATCGTCCGCAAACATTGAGAGAAATGAATCTATATCCTTCGGGAGATCATTTACATATATCAGACACAAGATAGGACCTAGTACAGAGCCCTGTGAGACTCCACTGGTTACTTCACACCAATCGGAGATCTCACCCGCTCACCGTAACTCTCTGCTTCCTATTGCTTAGGTACTCCCTTATTTACTAGAGCACCTTACCAGCTACACCTGCCTGTCTCTCCAGCTTATGTACCAGCCTCTTATGCGGTACTGTGTCAAAGGCTTTCTGCCAATCCAAGAAAATGCAGTCCGCCCAGCCCCTCTCTTTCTTGCTTAATCTTTGTCACCTGGTCGTAGAATTCTATTAAGCCAGTCAGGCAAGATTTACCCTCCCTGAACCCAAGTTGGCGATTTGTCACGAAGTCCCTTTTCTCCAGATGAGCTACCAGGTTTTTTCTCACGATCTTCTCCATCACCTTGCATGGTATACATGTTAAGGACACTGGCCTGTAGTTCAGTGCCTCTTGCCTGTCGCTCTTTTTGTATATTGGGACCACATTTGCCGTCTTCCATATTTCTGGTAGGTCTCCCGTCTCCAGTGACCTACTATACACTATGGAGAGTGGCAAGCAAAGTGCCTCTGCACACTCTTTCAGTACCCATGGTGAGATCCCGTCTGGACCAACAGCCTTTCTAACATCCAGATCCAGCAGGTGTTTCTTGACCTCCTCTCTCGTAATTTCGACCTCTTCCAAGGCCGCCTGGTTTACTTTCCTTTCTCCTAGCACAGTGACCTCACCTTGTTCTGTTGTGAAGACCTCCTGGAACCTCTTGTTGAGTTCATCACACACCTCTTTGTCATTCTCTGTATACCTGTCCTCGCCTGTTCTAAGTTTCCCTACCTGTTCTTTCACTGTTGTTTTCCTTCTGATGTGACTGTGGAGTAGCTTTGGTTCGGTCTTGGCTTTGTTTGCTATATCATTGTGTGTGTGTGTTTGTGTGTGTGTGTGTGTGTGTGTTTACTAGTTGTGTTGTGTTTTTGCGGGGGTTGAGCTTTGCTCTTTCGGCCCGCCTCTCAACTGTCAATCAACTGTTTACTAACTACTTTTTTTTCCACACTACACACACACACCCCAGGAAGCAGCCCATGACAGCTGACTAACTCCCAGGTACCTATTTACTGCTAGGTAACAGGGGCACTTAGGGTGAAAGAAACTTTGCCCTTTGTGTGTGTGTGTGTGTGTGTGTGTGTGTGTGTGTGTGTGTGTGTGTGTGTGTGTGTGTGTGTGTGTGTGTGTGTGTGTGTGTGTGTGTGTGTACTCACCTAGTTCCTAGTTGTACTCACCTAGTTGTGCTTGCGGGGGTTGAACTCTGGCTCTTTGGTCCCGCCTCTCAACCGTCAATCAACAGGTGTACAGATTCCTGAGCCTATTGGGCTCTATCATATCTACACTT
Source organism: Procambarus clarkii (assembly GCF_040958095.1). NCBI lineage: Eukaryota > Metazoa > Arthropoda > Malacostraca > Decapoda > Cambaridae > Procambarus > Procambarus clarkii. The sequence continues at coordinate 4,198,304 of NC_091203.1, read as the reverse complement.
GAAACTGTGTATGGAGTCAGCCTCCACCACATCACTTCCTAATGCATTCCATTTGTCAACCACTCTGACACTAAAAAAGTTCTTTCTAATATCTCTGTGGCTCATTTGGGCGCTCAGTTTCCACCTGTGTCCCCTTGTGCGTGTGCCCCTTGTGTTAAATAGCCTGTCTTTATCTACCCTATCAATTCCCTTGAGAATCTTGAATGTGGTGATCATGTCCCCCCTAACTCTTCTGTCTTCCAGCGAAGTGAGGTTTAATTCCCGTAGTCTCTCCTCGTAGCTCATACCTCTCAGCTCGGGTACTAGTCTGGTGGCAAATCTTTGAACCTTTTCCAGTTTAGTCTTATCCTTGACTAGATATGGACTCCATGCTGGGGCTGCATACTCCAGGATTGGCCTGACATATGTGGTATACAAAGTTCTGAATGATTCTTTACACAAATTTCTGAATGCCGTTCGTATGTTGGCCAGCCTGGCATATGCCGCTGATCTTATCCTCTTGATATGTGCTGCAGGAGACAGGTCTGGCGTGATATCAACTCCCAAGTCTTTTTCTTTCTCTGACTCCTGAAGAATTTCCTCTCCCAGATGATACCTTGTATTTGGCCTCCTGCTCCCTACACCTTGTTACGGACCCAAATCCAGCGTCCGAGCACGGAGCAGTGACGACCGCGCCATCTGTGGGTCAGCTCCCGAAACCCCCACCAAATGGACGACGCCACCTGGTGAGGACAAAGTGTACTGGTCACAAGGGCCAGTTTCCAGTCCTGTTCAGCACATAACACAGCCGTTGCTGACCTCTGGTGAGGTGGTGCTCAGACGACAGCGCCATCTATGGAGTGGATAGGTGGGCGTTTGTGTCTGAGCCTGTAAGTGAGGTGCTTGAGTGTGTCCCTGTTATTGATGACGTGTCTGCTTACAGAGTCGACCTGGGACTGTTGTGATGAAAGTTGAGGCAGTCTACCCAAGGCAGCCGTCCCCATACCTTGTGCTTTGCTGCAGCAGCTGTGGGTCACCTCCCGGAAGAACACTGTGGTGTTACCCTGCCAGTGAAGTGGCAGTAGAAGGATTGTCGTACCCGGGACCGATTGCTGGAGACGATTGACCACTGGGGTATTGAGGACAGGAGAGTGATTTGTGGTATCACACGAGGCTCCTGACTAGGGCGCTACCCTAGTATCGCTCGTGGAGTGGCCTGACCAGCGTTGCTGATCCGGAACCTGCCAGCTGTTCTGCTGGACTTGTGGTTGACGGCCTCCACGGCGGTGCCCCAGTGGAACTGTGTTTTGGCTGGCCTGTGTCTGGGGTAGACTCAGCTTGATCGAAGGATTCGTCAAGAGACCACGAAAGCACCGAGGACTCGGCACCGAGAGGATCCCGCGTCTTCAGGAGAAGACAACCTTGTATATACTTCCCTTGTGTAGTGTTAATACCCCTCCCCCTGTGTAACTTTTATATATTACTTATTGGTGAAGGTAATTATAATCTTAAGTTTTTGCCTTTCTTTCCCTTCCCCTTTTATTTTACTTGCGTCACGGATCTCATCCCTTGAAAGCCACTACTGGCTTGGGGCCGGATACCCTTCCTCTAATAACATCAGAGTACAAACCCAGTTGCGACCCGAGAGGGCCGTAACACACCTATCTTCATTATATTACATTTGATTGGGTTAAACTCTAACAACCACTTGTTCGACCATTCCTGCAGTTTGTCTAGGTCTTCTTGAAGCCTCAAACAGTCCTCTTCTGTCTGAATCCTTCTCATAATTTTGGCATCGTCCGCAAACATTGAGAGAAATGAATCTATACCCTCCGGGAGATCATTTACATATATCAGAAACAAGATAGGACCGAGTACAGAGCCCTGTGGGACTCCACTGGTGACTTCACGCCATTCGGAGGTCTCACCCCTCACCGTAACTCTCTGCTTCCTATTGCTTAGGTACTCCCTTATCCACTGGAGCACCTTACCAGCTACACCTGCCTGTCTCTCCAGCTTATGTACCAGCCTCTTATGCAGTACTGTGTCAAAGGCTTTCCGACAATCCAAGAAAATGCAGTTCGCCCAGCCCTCTCTTTCTTGCTTAATCTGTGTTACCTGGTCATAGAATTCTATTAAGCCAGTCAGGCAAGATTTACCCTCCCTGAACCCATGTTTTCGATTTGTCACGAAGTCCCTTCTCTCCTGATGTGCTACCAGGTTTTCTCTCACAATCTTCTCCATCACCTTGCATGGTATACAAGTTAAGGACACTGGCCTGTAGTTCAGTGCCTCTTGCCTGTCGCCCTTTTTATATATTGGGACCACATTCGCCGTCTTCCATATTTCTGGTAGGTCTCCCGTCTCCAGTGACCTACTATACACTATGGAGAGTGGCAAGCAAAGTACCTCTGCACACTCTTTCAGTATCCATCGCGAGATCCCGTCTTTACCAACAGCCTTTCTAACATCCAGGTCCAGCAGGTGTCTCTTGACCTCCTCTCTCGTAATTTCAAACTCTTCCAAGGCTGCCTGGTTTACTTCCCTTTCTTCTAGCACAGTGACCCCACCTTGTTCTGTTGTGAAGACCTCTTCGAACCTCTTGTTGAGTTCATCACACACCTCTTTGTCATTCTCTGTATACCTGTCCTCGCCTGTTCTAAGTTTCACTACCTGTTCTTTCACTGTTGTTTTCCTTCTGATGTGACTGTGGAGTAGCTTTGGTTCGGTCTTGGCTTTGTTTGCTATATCATTTTCATAACTTTTCTCTGCTTCTCTTCTCACCCTGACGTACTCATTCCTGGTTCTCTGGTATCTCTCTCTGCTTTCTGGTGTTCTGTTATTCCGGAAGTTCCTCCACGCCCTTTTGTTCAGTACCTTTGCTTCCATACATGCCCTATTATACCATGGATTCTTCTCTTGCTTCTCGGATTTTTCCTTTTGGGCCGAGATGTATCTGCTTACTGCCTCCTGACACTTTTGGGTGACATAGTCCATCATATCTTGTACAGACTTAGTTCTGAGGTCTGTGTCCCAAGGTATTTCCCTTAGGAAGCTTCTCATCTCCTCATAATTTCCCTTTCGGTATGCCAGCCTTTTGTTTCCTAGTTCTTTTTTGGGGGGGATAATTCCTAGCTCTACCAGGTACTCAAAGTTCAATACACTGTGATCACTCATTCCCAAGGGCGCTTCCATCTTGACTTCCCTTATATCCCACTCATTTAGGGTAAATGAGTGTGTGTGTGTGTGTGTGTGTGTGTGTGTGTGTGTGTGTGTGTGTGTGTGTGTGTGTGTGTGTGTGTGTGTGTGTGTGTGTGTGTGTGTGTGTGTGTGTGTGTGCGTGTGTGCGTGTGTGCGTGTGTGCGTGTGTGTGTGTGTGTGTGTGTGTACCTGGCTCGGTAATGAGTGGGGGCGTTGCCAGATGGTGGTTAGGTCTGGGTAAGCTGGGTTATTATGGCTACAAGCACTAAACGGGGACTCATCATTTGTAACTAATGAAGGCCCCTTGCTGGGCTGAAAGTGGTTTAGCATTCCCTCAACTTTCAATGTGGTTATCTGCCTCATTAATGTGAACCATATTATTTCACAAAATATCCATTTATACTGTGCATTAATGGATACCTGGTGTAACACGGGTTTAGGTTCCCTCTCTCTTTTTACTTCCTTCTTTCTACTCCCTCTACCCGTATTCTTACTTTTATTTCTAAACCAAGGGACTCCAAAACTTTTACCAAAGCCAACTCCACGCCACGTGGTCCTAAGACGATTGACCGACTTAGGATTCTACACCCAGTATGACGTGACCTAAGCTCTGAACAAAACCCTAGAGTCACCTCTGCTGCCACCACCAGACCAGTAATACAAGAGCAATGATCGAGGTCTGGATCGATCACGCTAATTAATCAACCTAGGGGCTTGATCCCCACTATAAACGATGACCTTGAGTGTGGAATAAATTACACGGTAATGATAATTCCGATTCGATGTTAGAATCGGCGCCCAATGCAACTCTGCCTCGTGTGGACCACGTGACCAGGACAAGTATACACATAAAACACATGGAAACAATAAAATGCAAATTAATAACAAATTTAATTTATTAAAAGAAAACTAAAACAAAATCTAAATATGTTCACTCCCTATCACTTTAACACTCCCTACTTGACCTGAGTGGCAAATGAGACTATTTCTATACTTAACAATAGCAACTATACCTTGGGCGACCACAGCTCTAGGTGTTGGGTGGTCTTGGGGAGAGGTAAGATGTTTGACCTCTCCCAGCTGCTCCCGTATTCACACTGATTTTTTCCTTGTCTGGACTACCCCAGACAGAGTATTGTATTGTTCCGCATCGCTTACCCAGTTACTTTAGCAAGGTTAAGTTATAACAATTAAACTCTGTTGTACTTAATTGATCCAGACTGGTTGAATTATTTTACTGAATTAAATTACAAACATCTAACGGCAGAGCTGTTCCCGATCACAAAAATGGTTATTAAAACTTTGAGAAATAGTAGACCTGTCAACCCCTGATGACCTATGACCGCCGGTCACTCCGCTTTAAAAGTTAGATCTGATTCGTGACGTCACTGATGGTGACTTAAACTCAATAATTAGAATACTCTTGATATTGTATCCAGTACTATTATACAATACAATTTTAATGCAATATGAATAAAGGCTAATTTTCTCTAAATTACTGAATACTATAGGATGATTCATTATTCGTAGTTATGAACAAAGCGTCGGCTATTTCCACCGCGAATTCCCCTGGGGGTCAGGTCACCATGCGGCTCAGCTTCCCATTCTCTTTTGTCGATAAACCACTCTGGATAATTCTTACAACAGCCTAGTTTGTTACAACCCCCCCGCACAAGCACTTAGTAAACCTTGTTAATTTGTTAAAATTCACGAGGTTTAGTATCCAACCCACAATTCAACTCATGCCACAAACAAAAGCTAACCTAACTAATAAAATTTGACAAATAATAGTCCAACATCATAATAAACATGTTCATATTTCATAAATTTCTCAGCTGTCAACTGACAGCAATCCTCCAATATCAGGAAACATACATCCTACCCTTACTGACATAGCTAAATAACATGTCCCTACTCTACCATCAAAAACTAGCTATTAAACTCTCTTGGCTCTTCACTAGCCAAGTCCATGTGTCCTCTAGAGCCGGCCACACCGTGCTCAAACAAACATTAAAGTTATAAGTTCAGACTGAACTTTGTCATCCGGGAGCGTACTACGGAACTATCAAGTTCACATCCGTGTACTACCCACTCCCCATCAATGTCAACCTTGACATGCTAAGGAACACACCTAATGTTTATTACATGTATCTAAAAATATAAAAAAAAATTCCTATACTATATCACAGGTTTCAGCTGACTGTACAGCCAAGTGTTCCCACTCACTAGAAGTGTCAATGTTTATATTGGTCCGCCTCTCCTGTGTTCAAACATTCTGAAAAAAATAGCACAACATAATTTTCCATAACCGTTTGTTCTGGGCTGAGACAATTACACAGGGGCTTCGATTTTGATTACTGACCAATTTATAGAGTAAAATTTTCATATATTATACCAGAATTATTTTAAATCTGTTTTTCAACATTTAAACAATATTGTGATTCTAACTCTGTTTTTCAACATTTAAACGAAAGTGTTCAGATGTTCTTTACACAGATGTTCAGAGCCAACTTTGTTGTTTGTATCAATTGTTCATATTGAGTAATCGAGAAAAAAAAAAATCGATGCTGCTGGATGCTGAATGTAGCCGCTGACGATGACGGTGTCGATCTTGCTTCTTCTCATGTGTAGACATCAATACCTGGTCCTCTTGTACTCCCATCCGGTACTCCTGAATGACGACAGAGTGTAGTAGAGCGGAGTGCCAAGTGACAGCTGTAGAATACTGTTACTTCGGCCATTAATCTTGCTCTCGACAGTCCACACGCCTTCATATCAATCACAGTTCACACGGCAGTCTTGATGTTAGACTTGACGGCGCAGATGACCACAGCAGAGCAGGACTGGATGTACCAACGGTGTCTCTTAGCAGGAGTGATGTTAGAAGGTCGTAGAGGCGGGTTGCTTGTTTGCAGAACAGGTGAATCTCGTCTTCCATCATTGCTCACGTCATCTCAGGCGTTTCTTGATGTCACCAGGTTACTAGGCCGTAAACACCAACTGTGCATACCCTCGTACCGCCGACTTTAGGCCAAAGGAGACAATTTTGCGACCTTCTATTGGCGAGTCCCGGTACTCTGTAGGGAAACCGTGCCTTCCACCTGTGACCGCCTTACTTCTGCTTTCTTGTTACTTCAGATGACGTAATCATTAATCTTCCGGCGAAATTCTTGAGTACTGCTACGTGCTTTCCATTTCTTGACCTCTCCTCCAACACTGCTGGAATGGCTGCAGTCTTGATGACGCAGCAGGTGGGTAGTGGTGATCTCGAGACAGCTACCCCGGCGTTGTATGGCACCTCCGGTGACTGCTATAATGTGGACAGCTCGCTGGCCCTGACAACCTCGTTAGTGACGTGAGGCGTCGGCCGGGTGACTCTTGGACAGTCACTCATCCCCAAAGTAACTGATGTATGGGTTACTGGGTCTAGTGGGGGGAGGGCTTTGTGTAACGTGCCTCCCCCCTCGGTCTTTACAGACAAGGGTTCACGTGTGGCTGGAACAACTGGGTCGGTGTACCAATCAGACCTGGGAACAGACAGACACAACACAGCGGAAGCATAGATATACTCTGGGTTTGGTGGAGGTGGAACCCCAGAGCACGGTAAAAGTTGCTACCTGAGTCAAGTATAGACATAGTACATCTCATTGCCTTTACAGGAAAATCTAATGAATACTAAATTATACTAACTAGGGAAGTTACTTTACTGTACAGCGCGAGATCTCGTCACCATAGGGTGGCGAGACTGCACCTGACTACTGATGAGCGATGACAGAGGGTCATCCTCATCTTCTGACTCGTCGGTGAAGCCATGAGTCAGCACTGCTGAGTCAGGAACTAGACCCGCTGAAGGCAGTTCTAATTCCTCTCTAGCATGATAATGTTTCAATTTATTTACGTGAATTGTCCTTTCCACCTGGTCCTCGAACACTCCTTTTATAACAAGATTAACCGGCCCCGCCCTTTTAATTACTCTATATGGTCCTCGCCACCTCGGAGCTAGTTTCCTGCTCTGATTGGCGGGCGCAGCCTCATTCACTCTCAATACGAGGCTTCCTTCCTTCAACTCAAGAGGGCGCACTTTCTTGTCATAAAAATGAGCATACCGAGTCCGTGCCTTCTTGGACGCTTCAGCTGCAATATTCCATGCATTTCTCATTTTACCCAGGACCTCTGAAGGATAGTCCTCCCCGTATGCAACATTATGTCTGTTAAGCAGACCTGACGGGAAATTGCATGAATTACCAGTAAACAAATGAAGTGGTTGGGTGTTAATTGATTGGTGGATGGCAGTATTCAAGGCGAACTGAACATAGGGTAGGTGTTCATCCCAGGTGTTTGCATCATGTTCAGCAAGGATTGCAAGCATATCCTTGACTGAACGATTAGTCCGTTCCGTCATTCCGTTTGCTTGTGGGTGGTAGGCCGTTGTAAAAGCCGAAGTTGTCTCTAAAATCTTACAAACTTCTCTAAATATATTCCCATTGAATTCTTGACCCCGGTCAGAGACTAAAACTTTAGGAGGTCCGAATACAGTAACGAACCTACGCAAGAACGCATCTGCAACCGTACGAGAATCCTTCTGAGGTAATGCAACTAGTGTAGTGTATCTAGACAGATGGTCAACTAGCACCAACACGTATCTGTTACCCGCATGACTGTGGTGTAAATCAATCAGATCGGCCCCCACACGATCTAACGGTTCACGAATTTCAGGAAATTCCTGAAGTGGGGCTTGTACCTTAAGGGTACCTTTCCTCCTCTGGCAACGAGGGCACGACTTCACGAAATTGATTACCTCAGAAAGTAATCCTGGAAAATAAAATAGAGACTTTGCTTTTAAGTGCGTTTTAAAGATCCCCGGATGCCCTGCAATTTTTGAAGCATGCGCAAGCTTTAACGCTGATGACCGCAACGCGTCCGGAATAACTAGCTGAAATACTGCCCTATCATTCTGGCTATTAACATAATACAGGACGCCCTGTTTCATCTCAAAATCATGAATAGGTAAATTCTTTTTCTTTTTGGGGTATTTTCCTCCCTCTAAATACTCAATAATCTCTTTCCATCTAGGCTCGTTCATCTGGTATTCTCTCATTTTATCTGATGGAATGGTTTCAATGTTTTCATTAATTTGAACTGCCGCTATATTTCTACTTAGCGTATCTGGCACAACATGTGCTGGACCAGGCTTGTACAAGATCTGGAATGAGTGGGCCGAAAGTTCGTGAGACCAGCGTGACATTCGTGGGCATTTCGTTCGCTTTTTAAATATATGTGTTAACGCTCGATGGTCTGTGTAGATTACAAAATGCCGCTGAAATAGGTAAGGCTCGAAATACCTAACTGATTCTACTACTGCCAGTGCCTCCCGATCCGTAGCTGAATAACGAACTTCAGGTCCTTTGACCTTCCTACTGAAATAGGCTACTGGATGGGGTAAATTATCTGCGTCTCGCTGAATTAAGCACCCGCCAATAGCTATACCGCTGGCGTCAGTGTGCACTTCCCACTCTTTCTCAAAATCAGGAATAGCCAATACCGGTGTCGTGATTAGTTGGTCTTTCAGTTTGCGATAGGCCTTGTCATGTTCAGATTTCCACACAAACTTCGCATTTTTCTTTGTCAGATCAGTCAGGGGTGCTGAAATGCCAGCGAAACCTTCAATATGACGACGAAAATATCCGGCCGCCCCCAGAAACCTACGCACGTCCTTTGCTGTCCTTGGAGTAGGCATGTCAGCAATGGCGCGGCAAGAATCTGGGTCAGGTCGGATACCGTCTGGGCACACCTGGAACCCCAGAAATTTGAATTTCTGAGCCGCCAAGGTGCACTTCTGAACATTCAGCCTGAAACCTGCCTGATCTAACAACTTCAAAGTCTCAGTCAAGTCCTGTAGGTGTTCCTCAAACGTCCTGGAATATATCACAACATCATCCAGGTACGCTAAAGAATGCCTACCCAGTACCGGACTAAGGATAAAGTTGATGGCCCTCTGAAACGACGAAGGCGCTGTCTTCAAACCAAACGGCATCCTACGGAATTGATAAGTGTGCCTACCATCCGAGAATGCTGTTTTTTCCCTATCTTGTTCTGCCACCGGAATCGCCCAATACGCCGATTTTGCGTCAAGAGTTGAGAAATACTTAGCAGCACCAAATTGATCTATTATCTCCTGTATTCGGGGCAACGGATACACATCACCCTTAGTTAGTTCGTTCACCTTCCGGTAGTCAACACAGAAACGATAACTACCGTCCGGTTTCCGAACTAGCACAACAGGAGAGAGCCATGGTGACGTATTAGGCTCTATCACGCCCTGTCTCAACATTTTCTGGCACTCCTCCCTGATAATGTTCTTTGCCTGTTCCGGCAACCTCCACTGTCTTGTGTACACAGGCAAATGGTCACCAGTTGGAATGGTGTGCTCGATCTTATCAAGGAGACCAATCTGGTCATCCTCTGTCGCAAACAATTTCGGGAATTTTCGTAAAACTCCTCTCAGTGCCTTCCTATCTGCCTGTGCAACATGTTGCAAATCAAGTGCTGAAATTAATTTTTCCACTTCCTCTACATTCTGTGCAACATTTCTCGTCTGGTATTGTACTTTGGATGGTGTTTTAGTTTTCAACATATTCAGTGCACTACATTGTGCAGTGACGGCTGGCGTCTCAGCTGACTCATGGTGAAAGATTTCTGTGTCCTCCACCATGGTTCCCTGAGATACCCTATCACCTGCCCTGAAGCGAAAAGTCTTATGTGAAAGATTGACAACTGGAATGAGTGCACCTTTATCGAGCACTACAACTAAGTGATGAGGAATTAATAAACTATCACATCTCCCAGCCACCTGAAGGGTGGTACCTGGTTGTATGTGACGTCCCACGGCTACTTTAATAAATTTAACAGAATGTGGTGGGCAACTCTGTTTAGTCAATGCATGCAATGCGCATGACCTCTTAACTGTGTCTGGAAGAGACTTAAAAATCAATTTTGGATAGTGCGCATTATATTTCAGCTTCCTCTTAATTGAAGCTACAACTGGGGGATGGTCGATCATCTCCACTGGGTAGGAAGTCTGTCCCAACCGCAACCTGCAGTTCCTAGCCCCTTTTTGAGCAGACAAGGAATAATCAAATCGCGACAGAAAATCAGTTCCCATTAAGATGTGACCAGGAAAATCAAGGTTCTCTACGATCGTACATGTGTGAGGCTGCAATTCCCCATCAATCTCAAAATTAACTGTACCTTGACCTACGATCTCAATCTTTTCCCCATTGACTGCTGTTAATGTCTTTGCGCAACGTTGAAGACGTGTATACTTAAAATTGCTGAAGGCTGACTTTTTAATTACTGTTGCCTGGCTTCCTGTATCAACAAAAGCTGTCAATCTCACACCTTCCACTTTCACCTCAAAAGTAGGCCTACCATCACTAGGAGACTGCTTTCATGCTTTCGTAGGAGTGACTTCGCAATCCCTCTGTATATGCCCGCGCTTCCAGCAGGAGTAACACCTCCGCGGATCTCTGTTGTTACCCCGCGCAGGGTGGCTCGAACTTGCAGCTGAGGGCTGCTTCCTGCTTGATGAACCCGCGCCACAGTGACTCGGCTTGGCTCCCTCGCCTTTACTTACCGCCTCTACGTATGGCGACAACTGAGTGCCCGATGTCCCTGCGCGCGTCTGCCTGTCTAGGGCTGTGGCGGCCTGTTGGACTAGGTCTTCATAACTCACACCCGCTCTCCCCGCAAGGAACAATGGCCCCATATCGGAAGGTAACGTTTTGCAGAACAACTCTTTAGCGAATTGCTCTGCCTGACTCGAATCGAACCCCAGTTCCTTAGTGAGGTCGTCAACCCTTCTCTTTAATATTGACCCGAAATCCTTGACAGTGCTTCGGTCATCCCTCTTAAGTGACTCGAGATAAAAGTAAGCCTCATCCTCCGAAACCCTGTCTTTGAATCTGCCCCTAATCGCTTGGACAAACTGAGACCAAGATGTCAGGTGCTGAAACTCTGTAAATCCCGCCAGTGGACCGGCTACGTGCACGCAAGCCCCCATAGCGAGAGCAATTTTCGATCTATCCCCCGGGACAGCTTCCAGCATCGAACCAATTTCACAAAGCCAGTCTTCCACCTGGCGGTTGCGTTCCACCTTAATAAGCGACAACTCCCTACCTCTGAGTGTCGGCAGAGTCAACTTGGGAATCAGACTCACAAGTCCCTCTGTATGTGACGCGGAGCTACTGGCAGTGGGTGGGTCCCGGGGTTGGGAACTGGGTTGAGGTTGGGGTTTGGCCTGAGGTATGGTGTGGGTGGCCTCGGGTTGGGGTGTGGATTGAGGTTGGGGTTGAGGCTGAGGTATGGTGTGGGTGGCCTCGGGTTGGGGTGTGGATTGAGGTTGGAATGGGTATGGGTATGGGTATGGGGTGGCCTGGGGTTGGAATGGGTATGGGGTGGCCTGGGGTTGGAATGGGTATGGGTATGGGTATGGGGTGGCCTGGGGTTGGAATGGGTATGGAGTGGCCTGGGGTTGGAGGAAGGGTTGGTATGGGAACTGAGGATGGGGTTGGTATGGGAATTGAGGATGGGGTAGGTATGGGAGGTGGGGTTGGGGTTGTTGTAGTGACGGATGAGGTGTACCTAGGTGTTGTGGGTGCTGTGGTATTGGTGTTATGTTGGGTAGTTCCTGCTGTTGGTGTGGTTGTTCATGTTCCCGTTGAACGGGTTGCTGTTCTCTACCGAGCGAAGTGGGACGTCCTGCCATACTAACTGAGGCCCCCTGTCTGCCCTGCTGGCATGGCGTCGATGTTCTTTGTGGGGGAACCCAAGACGGCTCTCCCCACTCATGGGACGACTCCTCGCAAGACTCCCCACTCATGTCAATAATAGTATCGCTACCTGAGCGATCCCCAGTGGTGTCGGAAGAGGTTCTATCCTCTACACTCCCATTCCCACTGGTCCCTACTGACTGGTCATTATCAGGGTTAAACATTTTCTGTGATTCCTGGTGTGCCACGTCTCTTCTAAACTACCCTTTAGTACACCCTCGACCCGAACTCACTACAACCGTGATCTTACACAAATAATAAAAAAAAATCGCAACTCTTTTCCAAGAAACAACTACTAAATCCCCAAAATAGGAAATACACCGATTTATCGAGAGAATCGTTGAAGTGAATCCAATGAATGAGTGTCTACCCCGCACTCGTGTCTGACCGTGAAATATCCCGCAGTTCTATTGCTGAAACCTAAGTCCTTTACGTTAACAAAAAAAATTAAAGAATCTAATTTATATAAAACAATTTAAATGATAACGCAACTAACGCGCAGCACTCGTGATGGATTAATAAAGAATATTTACTGTACTTGAATACAAAACGCGCTTGAAGTGAGCAGCGTGGCCCCTGATGACTGATGGAGCGGGACCAGCTGCGCTGAAAAAAAAACTAAGTCCCGCGCTTTTTCGCTTAAACGCTGAAAAATCAAAATTTTTGTTCTGAAGGAAAATAACTAGTTTTACGTTAATAAACCGCTCTAGCGATTGATATAGACACCCAGGACCTATATATGCTTACCAAAAATTGAATTTTTATCAAAACTGCGTTTTTACTCCATTGCTGGACTCTGCCAATTTTTCTGACTCCGAGGGAAAAATATTCTATCACCCCAAATATCACAAAACTCCTTTAATTCACAAAAATTTGGGTTTCTCGTTCCCAGATATAAATACGTTATTATTCACTACTGACGTTGTATACAGAACAATACTGACACTTCGGGCGGTTTCAACACTCACTAATTCGATTTTTCGTCAAAATCAGAGATTTTCACCTCAAATGGACTCTGACAAAATTACAACACGATTTTCTCGAAAAAATACTAAATTCGGCAAAAATGTAATTATCACTGTTTAATGCTTACGGACAGAATTACGTCCCTTGCGCGCACTAGAGAGTAATACTGACCCCAGAATATACACAAAACATGAAAATTAGAATTTCCGCCAAAAAGTCAGATTCTAGCCCAAGCTGGACTTAGAAAATTTTCCACCTACGTTTCTACTGAAAACAGAATTCTAAGTCTACAAACACAATTCTACCGTCTTACTGGTAAAAACTAGAAAATATCACTCGCATCGACTGGAGAATCCTAATGACGCCCAGATCATACACGTGACCCACGAATACAAATTAATTACAGTTAACGAGTTTCCGACATCGACTTAGCCGAAAACTTATCCCAAAATACTTAGAAATATTCCACGGACAAATAATATTTACACACAACTTTACTATCCCTTAAACTCCTTCACTTATCTATAGTGACCGACATATAGCCCTAAGTCCAGAGGATTAACAACGCCTCTGACTTAGACTAATAGAACAGGGAATAACAAAACTTAACGTACGCACTTAGCCTAATATGCAAGAAAACGCTAAACACTTGGGAAAAATTTTAACCGGGGATTGAATTTAGGGGAAAAAATTAATCTAGAACAACGCAAATAAACGGAAATTACTTTATAAATTGAAGTATACTTAATTAAAAAAATGCACTCGACTTAATCTTATAATTGCTCCTACCGGCTCGCCGTACCACACCTAGCCTAGGGGCCACACCCTCTAGGTTCCAACAGAGCGACACGCAGCTTTCAGCAACAATTATGACTAGGGACGACTCAACCTCCACTAAGTGTGCGATCACTTAGTTGTTGAATCGCTGCTAGGTAGTTTACTAGTCCGTCCCTCGGAGGCCGCAACGCCCTTCACGGATTACGTTTTTCCTTAGCGTTTTGGGTCGTCTAATAACGCCCTCGGACTATCTATTGGCGTCCCACAGATATATCCGCCCCCGACAGCCCTCAAGGAACTGCTGTTGAGAGTATGGCGGCTCCCAACACCTCTGAATTAATTGCAATGGGTCGAGTATGGTACCCAGTCCAATCAACTCGGAGCGGTCTCCTTTTCAATAAATCTAATTTTAATAGCCTAATCTTACTAACTAACCTTAATCATATCAGCCCGCATGACCCAAGATTCGCCAATCCCCACTCAAACGCACTTGTGGGGCGCACTGCTAATCCTGGCCCGCGGCTGTCTCCTTAGCATCCGCGCACGTGTTCGAACGGCTAGACGCGTGAGCCTTTCAACAATTTCAAACAAAATTGTTGAAACCACCGCTGTGCACCATTGTAACACGGGTTTAGGTTCCCTCTCTCTTTTTACTTCCTTCTTTCTACTCCCTCTACCCGTATTCTTACTTTTATTTCTAAACCAAGGGACTCCAAAACTTTTACCAAAGCCAACTCCACGCCACGTGGTCCTAAGACGATTGACCGACTTAGGATTCTACACCCAGTATGACGTGACCTAAGCTCTGAACAAAACCCTAGAGTCACCTCTGCTGCCACCACCAGACCAGTAATACAAGAGCAATGATCGAGGTCTGGATCGATCACGCTAATTAATCAACCTAGGGGCTTGATCCCCACTATAAACGATGACCTTGAGTGTGGAATAAATTACACGGTAATGATAATTCCGATTCGATGTTAGAATCGGCGCCCAATGCAACTCTGCCTCGTGTGGACCACGTGACCAGGACAAGTATACACATAAAACACATGGAAACAATAAAATGCAAATTAATAACAAATTTAATTTATTAAAAGAAAACTAAAACAAAATCTAAATATGTTCACTCCCTATCACTTTAACACTCCCTACTTGACCTGAGTGGCAAATGAGACTATTTCTATACTTAACAATAGCAACTATACCTTGGGCGACCACAGCTCTAGGTGTTGGGTGGTCTTGGGGAGAGGTAAGATGTTTGACCTCTCCCAGCTGCTCCCGTATTCACACTGATTTTTTCCTTGTCTGGACTACCCCAGACAGAGTATTGTATTGTTCCGCATCGCTTACCCAGTTACTTTAGCAAGGTTAAGTTATAACAATTAAACTCTGTTGTACTTAATTGATCCAGACTGGTTGAATTATTTTACTGAATTAAATTACAAACATCTAACGGCAGAGCTGTTCCCGATCACAAAAATGGTTATTAAAACTTTGAGAAATAGTAGACCTGTCAACCCCTGATGACCTATGACCGCCGGTCACTCCGCTTTAAAAGTTAGATCTGATTCGTGACGTCACTGATGGTGACTTAAACTCAATAATTAGAATACTCTTGATATTGTATCCAGTACTATTATACAATACAATTTTAATGCAATATGAATAAAGGCTAATTTTCTCTAAATTACTGAATACTATAGGATGATTCATTATACGTAGTTATGAACAAAGCGTCGGCTATTTCCACCGCGAATTCCCCTGGGGGTCAGGTCACCATGCGGCTCAGCTTCCCATTCTCTTTTGTCGATAAACCACTCTGGATAATTCTTACAACAGCCTAGTTTGTTACACTGGCAAGCATTAATGCACATCATTAATGGTGTTCAAGCGAGCACACCGTTTCATTTATACACCACCACAAGATATCCATTTATACTGTGCATATATTGGCTCATTAAACAATACGATTGGAACAAACATTTTACCCGTAATTTAGTCATTAATTTACCTGATAAACACCTTTACAACAGCACTGTCACTGCATTAGGATATTATTTGAGTTTTTTTATTTCTGACAGGGGTGTGAATTACATAGATATTCCAAAAGAATTTTGTTATTTTTAAAACACAGTGATATGTCTAATGGCGATATAAACATATGGCAGGGTATGGTATATGGTTCATTACTGTATCAAAGTCGCTCTAATTGTCCAGAAAGGTTTATTCAATCTTTTAATACCCTAAATAGAGATAATTCACTACACATTTCCAAAGTCAGTAAATCTAATGCCATTGTTATCACCAACAAAAGAGACCATGTCAGTAATATAGAAGAGTTAATGAACTATCGGAAGACTTATTACCTATTTACAAAGACCCTTTAGATAAAGCTTCTGCTCATTTTAACAAAATGCTTGAAAATGTACTCGGTGATAAAGTGCTTGTAGACAAGTTCAAGAGTTGTTCTCCTTCCTTACCTTACATGTAAGGTCCTTATAACAGGGTCTTGGTAGTACAGTCGGGTTCATTCTTGATTCACAATCGAGGATTCCGAGTTCGCATCCCGGATGGCACAGAAATAGTTTTTTTCTTCTACTTTTTATTGATAAAGCACATTAAATACACATAAAAACAGCCTGACAAAACCGCACAAGCAGTGATCCATAAAGCACAAAACACATGAGATCAACAGAGAAAGGAAACACAAAATTGAAAAACAAAATAAGTATTCAACAGGAAACATAAAAAAACACAAATATTATGGTACAAAATATTATGGTACAAATATTATGGTACAAAATAACAACTAGTTACACAAGCCAGCCTGAAGGGCCAAACAAGCAAGACAAAAAGTCAAAACAGACAGGAATTCATAACCGGAACACGCAGGGACCTGGAAAAAACATATAGAAATGACACCCACACATGCAAAAGAAAAGCAAAACAAAACAAGCACCAGAACACGCAGGAACCAGCATACGCACACACACACACACACCCAACAGCAATATAAACCACACAAACAACAGAACACAAAGCACACAAAGGGCACAAACAGCACAGCACAACCAAAAAATGCAAACGGAACACACAAACAAGCACACCGCCTAACAGGGCTAAACCTAACACATAGACAAAACATATATAGAACCTCAGACACGGTAACAAAATCACAGACAGGGAGTATACAATCAAACACAGGCACTATCGATACTAGTCCTGAAAATTCTATGCCAGGAAGCGCAAGCAGTATGCCTCCCAAACCAGCTGGACGTCTTTGGACACCAGTCTACCCGGAGACGCACATGGCTGAGGCATCCAATTACGTACTCCATATATAAACCCCTTTAACCACGGTACCCAAATAGTTGATGAGCACCACGGGACCGGACGCACCCTGTCGTCCCAAGTGAGGTCCAAACACTGCTACTGAGGGACCACGTCCCAGTCGGCCGCGATCACAGGGAAGAGGTCCACACTAAAGGGTTTTGCACTGGAATCCGCACAGGAAGGCGCTCCGGGTGCCACTCCGGCGCCACACCGGGCACCACACAGGGCTTCGTACTGGCCTGTGCACGAGGCTTCTCACGAGGCTTCTCTTGGGGATGCACACTGGGGGGACCCACAGAGGACATAGACGCGTCAGGGCCCCCGACCCCGGGCATAGGAGCAGAGGCACCCTGGCGCACATCCTTCCTTAAGACCACGACGAGGTCCTGCTTGGCAGGAGCAACCTCACACCGTGGGGAGCCAACAGCAGTAGGCGTAGGGGGCAACTCAGGAGGTAGCACAGAGCCCCCCACAGCACCACCAACCTCAGAGGGAAACGCCGGATCAACGTACTTTCCCACCTTCACTCAAGGCACACCACAAAGGGGAGACGCATTTGGGACCCGCCTCGAGCGCTTGGAGACGGGCTGCCGGTCGTCCGAGCTGTCACCCTCATCATCCCGTAACACAGCAGAACTCTCCGACAGACACTCCTTCAAAGCCCGGCCCCTGATAACCGAAGCCTCTACGGTCGGAGGCACCAGACCACATACTGCAGGAGAGATCTCGCCGCGGACATCCAAAGGAACAGAAGATACCACATGCAGGGACGGAGCAGGCAGGGGCAGCCGAGACGGGGCGGGCTGGGGCAGCTGGAGCAGGGGCATTGGAAGCGGGGAAGCCGGCGGCGGGGTCGCCCCAAACCCCATGTCAACATCCGCATCACCACCCAACACCGGGGCAGTAGCCCGCAAGGAATTATCACATGGTCCAGCATTTGGAGACAGGTCCGGGGCCGACGACCGGGGAAAATCCTCCTCCCGGAAGAGGTTAACAGGGGTGACCCCGCGCTCCTCACACCCCGGGACCAGGTGACTCGATAGGCCGCACCTGAAACATGTCCGAGGTTGTCCCGCATGAAAAACACAAACCCCAACAGCATGATGGAGTACGGTACAGGATCCCTGAGGCGCATGGCGAGTGTGCGAGTCCCACACAGGACCCCCTTCCATCTCCTGGTAGGGACAGCATTCATCCTTACATGTAGGATCCGCCCAAACCGGGCAAAGTACCGACGAAGAAGATCCTCAGGGAACTCAAAAGGCATCCCATACACTGCAACATACGTCGTGGCTCCACAACGGTCAGAGAGAGTCACGGACCCACCATCTCCAGGAAGAGTGAATGAGCGCCCATCATAGCACGTGACGAGATCTTGATAAATCACCGGGGAGCCGAACTTGACAATCGCCCGCCGTCCGGCACGCAGCTGCACCCCACACACAGACTCCGTAGGGACATGGAGCATTTCAATCAACACCACCTCCACCGCGTGGTACGAAGCAATCCCAGAGAACTCCAGGCCAATGGAGGCCTGCCTGGTGGCAGGGGCCACAGGCCCCCCCATGATTGCAGACCGTCACGGCCCCAGGGGCCCCTCAGCAGAAACATGGGACACAAGCCACGTCAGTAGCAATACCCAGGTCCTCATATGATAAACAAAACCCCACTAAAGATCAGAGGGTATGCATCCTATACTAACCGTAATGCCACAGGCCTATTAACATACATCAGAGGTGATTTACCGCAACTCTTGTGAGCACGTCACACAATGTTCAAACACAGTACCATCAGCTTCATTTACAAACTGCAGCAGGCCACTTCTCATTCCTCAACGTATATGCCACAAGTCAGAAACTCAATGTAACATTGCTCCCAGATCTAGACAATCATGGGACAATATACATGGGAGATTTTAATGCTAGACATATTACGCTGGGAGACATTACTAACAACGATAATGGATGCAAATTTATAAAATATGTTTATGACAACAGATTAACTGTGTATACTACGGATACCCAAACTCATTTATTGGGAGGCAGACTTGATTATGTAATGGGTAGAAACCTTGTGCAAGATGGAATGTTCGTTGGTAACTCACTTGGTTAATGACCACTATACAGTTTCTGCTTCCTATGAGGAACAGTGTGATGTACCTAATGAACATCAGAGACGGAAAATGAATATTCCATGTGGTTTGCACTACCATTTTATGAATTGTATTTCAAAATGGTATCAAGATTACACAATAACGAATGTACAAGCCTTCTCCAGAGATCTCATTGATACGATTACTGCCTACTACGACACATGGGTGTGTTGGGGAACAGACCGTATGCCTAGCAGATGTGAACAACACCTACCACCACCCAAGTGGGTCCTCGAGCCCGTATTTGTAAAGCAACTTGGAGATACATACAAACGAACCAAAGCACAAGGTGACTTTCATGCATTTCTGGTCGCAAATAGAGAGGTGAGAGACATGAGCAATGTTATATGTAATAAACATTGGGAAGAGTTCCTGCAAAGTATAAATGAGCAAACAACACTTGTTGACGTTTGGGGAAAGATACAAAAAATCTCTTGAAGCAACCCAACCAAACCACTGCACCACAGCCCACTAGAACAAGCAAACATCCTCCTTGATTAATGGGCACTAACATCATGCTACGACTCACTCTCAATTAACATACAGCACAAACTTGATGACACACGCCCAAACAGACATCGAACCATCAATCTTGCCTGTAGGGGAGAGCTGCTCCAGCTGTCGTGGGGTACGGTTGTTTCCGTCCGGCCGCTGCAGTTGTTGTTGACCCGGCGAGGGGTGAGGACCTGGTGTCGCTGCTGACGTGGCTTGTGTGCCGTGTTATTGCTGAGGGGCCCTTGGGGCCGTGACGGTCTGCGATCATGGGGGAGCCTGTGCCCCGTGTCTCCAGGCAGGCCTCCATTGGCCTGGAGTTTTCTGGGATTGCTTCGTACCACGCTGTGGAGGTGGTAATGATTGATATGTTACGTGTCCAAGTGGAGTCTGTATGTGGTGTGCAGCTGCTCGCCGGCCGGCGGGCGATAGTCAAGTTCAACTCTCCGGCGATTTATCAAGATATCGTCACGCGCTATGATGGGCGCTCTTTCGATCTTCCTGGGGATGGTGGGTCGGTAACCCTATCCGACCGTTGTGGAGCCACGACGTATGTGGCTGTGCATGGGATGCCCTTTGAGTTCCCTGAGGATCTTCTACATAGGTACTTTGCCCGGTTTGGGCGGGTTCTACATGTGAGGATGAATGCTGTCCCTACCGGGAGATGGAAGGGGGTTCCGTGTGGGACCCGCACTCTCGCCATGCGCCTCCGCGGTTCTGTGCCGTCCTCCATCATGCTGTTGGGGTTCCCGATTCGTGTTTTTCACGCAGGACAACCTCGGACTTGTTTCCGGTGTGGTCTCCCGGGTCACCTGGCCGCGGGGTGTGAGGAGCGTCGGGTCACCCCGGTTAACCTTTTCCAGGAGGAGGATTTTCCCCCGCTGTCGGCCCCGGACCTGTCTCCCCGTGATGGTCCGGGTGTTGATTCCCTGCTGGTTTCTGCCCCGGTGTTGGATGGTGGTGTGGATGTTGACGTCGGGGTTGCGGTGGCCCCGCCCCCGCCACCGGGTTCCCCGCCTCCGGCATCCCTGCCCCTGTCGCCCCAGCCCGATCTGTCTCAGCTGCCCGTGCCTCCTTCCCTACATGTGGCGTCTCCTGTCCCTTTGGATGTTAGCAGCGTGGAGTCTCCTGCGGTGTGTGGTCCGGTGCCCCCGGTAGTGGAGGCCGCGGTTCTCAGGGGCCGGGCCTTGAAGTCGCGTCCATCGGAGTGTTCTGCTATGTTACAGGATGATGGGGGTGACAGCTCCGATGACCGGCAGCCCGTCTCCAAGCGCTCGAGGCGGGTCCCGAGTGTGTCTCCCCTTCGTGGGGTGCCTTGGGTGGAGGTGGAGGAGTACGTTGATCCGGCGTCTCCTGCCGAGGTTGGTGGTGCTGTGGGGGGCTCTGTGCTGCCTCCGGAGTCTCCACCTGTGCCTACTGCTGGTGACTCCCCACGGTGGGAGGTTGCTCCTGCTGAACGGGACCTCGTCGTGGTTTTACGGAAGGATGTGCGCCACGGTGCTTCGGCTCCTATGCTCGGTGGCGGGGGCCCCGACTCGTCTGTGTCCTCTGCGGGTTCCCTTAGTGTGCAGACCCATGTGGGGCCTCGGGAGGAACCTCGTGTGCCGGTCGATACGCAGCCCTGTGCGGCGCCCAGAGAACCTCCCAGTGCCGATACCAGTGCGAAACCACCTAGTGTGGGCTCCTCCCCTGTGCTCGCGGCCGACGGGAGCGTGGTCCGTGAGCCACGGGTTTTGGACATCGTTTGGGACGACAGGGTGCGTGAGGGCCCGTGGTGCTCGTCGACTATTTGGGTACCAAAGTTGAAAGGGTTTATTTATGGGGTGCCTGACTGGATGCCTCGGCCTTGTGCGTCTCCTGGTAAGCCAGTGCCTGAATTTGTCCAGCTCGTCTGGGAGGCGTACTGCTTGCGCTTCCCAGCCAAGGAGTTTCCGGACAAGTATCGTTAGTGCCGTGTGTCTACTTGTGTACTCTGTCTGTTTAATTTGTTACCGTATCTGCGGTTCTGTGTCTGGTTTGTCTCCGTGTTTGGTTTCGCCCTGCTGGGCGGTGTGCTTTTGGGTGTGTGCTCTGCGTGCGCTTTTTTGGTTGTGATGTGCTGTGTGTGTGTGTTTTGTTCTGTTACTTGTGTTGTTTTTAGGGCTGTGTGTGTGTGTGTGTGTGTGTGATTGCCGGTTCCTGCGTGTTCCGGTTGTGATTTCCTGTCTGTCTTGCCTTGTCGTATTGCTTGTGTAGCCCTTCAGGCTAGCTTGTTACTAGATTTGTTTTATTTTGTACCGTGTCGTCCTATGTACTTTTTTTTTTTCCTGTTGTACGATTATTTGTTTTTCTGTTTTATGTTTCTTTTCTGTTGTTCACATGTTTGTTTGTGCTTTATAGTTCACTGCTTGTGCTGTTTTGACTAGATGTTTTTGTGTGTATTTAATGTACTTTCCTATGTATTTTTTTGTTCTTTGTTTTCTATTTTATGTTATGTTGCTCTGTGTTCCTTGTTTTGTGTTGTTGTCATTCTATGTTCCTTGTTATTATATGCTTTACTGTTTTATATGGTTATATATACGCTGTTTACTTTGTTTTAACAATAAAAAGAAAAAAAAAAAAAATCTTGCCTGTACAGCTATCGACGTATCGGACCTTAATACCTGGTTGATACCTGGTTGATGGGGTTCTGGGAGTTCTTCTACTCCCCAAGCCCGGCCCGAGGCCAGGCTCGACTTGTGAGTCGTTAATGATGTAACTGAATGGAAATTAAATCATGCACTAAAGATGGGAAAATCAATTGCTCCTGGAGAGGACGGTATTACTTTCAGTTTACTGAGATTAGTCTCACAAGTACCAGGTAATCCACTTTTAGTGTTCTTCAGAATGAGTTTAAGTGAAGGAGTATTACCTGATGCTTGGACGATGAGTGTCATTTTTCCTATCCCCAAACCACACTCAGATAATTATAGACCCATATCTCTAACATCGTGTGTTTGTAAAGTGCTTGAACGCATTGTTCTTAACCGACTCATGTATCATATACAGGGGCACCTGTCACCCCAACTGTTTGGATTTATGCCTGGGCTCAGTACACAACACTGTTTTGCTGAATACTTCGCTCATATTGAAGCTTTCCCTCAAGCAGTCTTCATCGACCTAGCAGCAGCTTTTGATACAGCAAACAGAGAAATCATATTAGAACAGCTTGCTGAGCTGGGAATACAAGGAAAATTACTGAAATGGATAAAGGGCTATTTGTCTAATCGAACAGCATATGTTTTGTTTAATGGTGTTAAAAGCACAGAGAGCAAATACTTTGAACTGGGAACTCCACAAGGAGGGTCCTCATCCCCTTGTTGTTCAACGTTCTGATGCATAAACTTATTAATGATCTACCAACTAATAATGAAGACACTGTCATTTGTTATGCTGATGATATATGTTTACAGGCTGCCTCCGAGCCTAGAATGCAAGGTCTGCTCGATGCTTTTGCTACTAGAGGTGAGGAATGTGGCCTCCTTATCTCTGTACAGAAAACTCGTGCCCTCATTCCGTGTGGTATTCCACCCACCAATTATCATATAGATGGGCGAGCACTTGAGAACTGCGAGTCTTACAGATACCTTGGTGTCCTCAATAACGACCCTGGGTACCTTTCTTCTCTCAAGAAGAGACTCTGGGAGAGATTAAAGCCCTTGCGGGTCCTTGTTGGTATCAATCATGGAATTAACGTGAGACTTGCTAGAATGTTTTATGTATCATTTATACGCTCTGTGATTGACTACAATGCTCTACATCTCACACTGTATACAGACAAAGAGCTGAAATCTCTTGAAGCCTTGCAAAATGAAGCTATGAGTCTCATCCTTGGGGCTCCAAAGTCTTCGAGAATAGTTAATACGAGAGCAGAGTTAAAATTACCTATCATAAGTGAGAGAATTTTGTCTATTAGCACAGTTTTCGGCGTGAAGGCATTGAGTAGATCTAGGCAACACATGAAGTTTCAAGCTAAACTTTCTATTATGCTGCACTCACGTGAGGTCTATAGAAGAAGAACGAAGTCTGTTTATGTATCTTGGTTCTACAAGGTAGCCAACTCCATCAAAATATTAAATATGTACCCAACTCAGTTAATGATTAACCAATTACTCCATGGGATAACTGGGATCTATTAGTTGATTTTGTAAATGCGCCCAAGAAAGATAGTGTGCACTCTACATTATTAAAACAGTTAACACTGAAAAGCATCATTGAGAGTACTCAGAGTATGGGTAACGATGTGTATCAGTGCTATACCGACGGCTCTGTAGAAGAAGGTGGACGATATACCGGATGTGCATGTAATATATTTGAACAATCTTCTCTCGTACATACAGCAATGAAGCGCGTCAATGACTGGGCAAGTACAACTCAAACCGAATTTGCAGGCGTACACCTTGCCACTGAATTTTTAAAAGACAAAGGCAGTGGACTCGCAGAGTGTACTCCTGGCATTGAACGCACATAGTAGTGACACCCAGAAAATAGTCAGTGGTATTCGAATGAATATTTTAGTTGCTATAGAAAACAGATTTGAAATTAAATTCCTATGGATAACATCACATGTTGGCATCTCAAGGCATGACACTGTTGATATGCTTGCAAAGACAGCCTATAGAAAACCAGTGGTAGAAATTGATATAGGTGTTTCATTAGCAGTGACAAAGAGAATACTTAAACAAATATATAATGAAGATCTCACCAACCTAACAAATTCACAAAGACCTGAAAGTTGCAACATTAAATATTATGATAGATATCGTGAAGAGACATTCGCATATATAAATAGGAGCTGCCTCGAATGGGCAAATAAGCCTTCTGCAGTTACCTTTGTTCTTATGTTCTTATGGGACTAACAGAGCAAGAACTCGGCATCGAGATGTTATAGTTGCCAGAATACGCCTGGGATATAGACGTATCTGGCAGCTTTCTCAAAACCCAAATGACGACTACACAATGTATAAACTTTGTGAAAGAGGAAACATGCACACTCTCTTGAACATTATATTGTAAAATGTCCCATATACACTGACTTTCGCCTTCCTGGGCTAAGGTATGCTGAACTCTGTAATTACTATATGAGTACTGGAACACTTGATGATATATTGGACTTGTACCCAAGATTGACCATGTAATGCATCAATTATACAATGTATGTATGTGATGTAACTATATAACCTGAGCTTGTAAAAGCACCTTAATCACCTTCAGTGATTAAGTGCTTAATTGCACACTAGTTTCTGTATCAGCTATCTCACTCTGTCAGAGTAAAAGAGACAAATGTATGTGAATGCATAAGTGTGTATATATGTATATGTATTTACCTAGTTGTGTTTGCGGGAGTTGAGCTTTGCTCTTTCGGCCCGCCTCTCAACTGGCAATCAACTGTTTTCTAACTACTTTTTTCCCCCACACCACACACGCACATCCCCCAGGAAGCAGCCCGTGACAGCTGACTAACTCCCAGGTACCTATTTACTGCTAGGTAACAGGGGCATTCAGGGTGAAAGAAACTTTGCCCATTTGTTTCTGCCTGGTGCGGGAATCGAACCCGCGCCACAGAATTACGAGTCCTGCGCGCTATTCACCAGGCTACCAGGCCCCCCTGTATATGTTTATGTATATACAAATATACAGGGGTGTATATACATACATATATATGTATGTATATGTGTGTGTGTATGTATATGTATGTGAATAAAGTATATATGGAAGCTGATCAGAATTACATTTCACCTTTGTAAATGCACATTAATGACACTATGTAAAAGACACATCGAACACTTTATTTAGGCCGGGCATATGTAAATCTGTGTATCTACGTATTTACGTATGTAGGCTAGCTTAGGACTATAAAAGCACCGAATCACCTTCTGTGGTTGATTGTTCAATAAATCCCTGAACCTCTGTTAAACTGAATCAACTGAATTGAACAACTGAATCAATGCTCAACACATCTCTAACCCTGTCCACGCAGGACAGAAGAAAATGTATATATGCTGGTTAGCATTGTAAATGTGTGGCCACGTCTGTGGTAGAAAAAAAACTCCGTGCCGGGTTGACAACAACTGCAGTGGCCGGACGGAACAACCATATCCCACGACAGCCGGAGCAGTTCTCCCACAGAAATAGTTGGTCGCATTTCCTTTCATCTCATGCCCTGTCCAACTAGCAATAAATAGTTACCCAGGAGTTAGTCAGCTTGTTGTGGGATTGCATCCTGGGGGGGGACCATTAATTTGACCCTGAGGGGGGGGGGGCGGATAGGGGTGGACCTTAATATAAGCCTAACATGTACTATATGTATAACCTGGCACCCTGTCTCTAAGACAATGATTTATGTATTATTATGTACGGTCTCGCCAAAACACACAAAACGATTAACCAGCAAAGCCTATCATTTGTTCTGCTGGCTTTGTGTCATACAAACTTTCCAAGAGGCTTGTCGAAATTCTTTCATTGCTTTTTGGTTCAATTTATAATCCACATATCAAATAGCCATACAAGTTAATATGAATATAAATTATGATTTTAATCTGATGAGCATTGATGTGACGTCCTTGTTTATTAAAGTACCTGTTGATGACTTAGAGCCGCTCATGCGAGATGAAATACCCAAATGCAACTTGAGTATGTCCACAAATACCATTGTAAAATTATGTAATTGAAGTAGTCCCCATGGCACAGTGGTAAAACACTCTCCCGGTGCTTCGCAAGCGCTTTAGCCTGGGTTCGTATCCTGGCCGGAAAGGATTGACTAAGTGCCAGTCCTTAACTGTAGTCTCTGTTCACCCAGCAGTGAATAGGTATCTTGTTGTTAAACGATTTGACAGGTCGTATTCCAGGGAAAACTAAGATTAAGAACCGGCCAAAATGCTATGTAAGCTAGTGGCCTTACAAGAATAAAAGAAGTGAGAAAATCTGTAGGAGCCGTAATGAGGGTTCGAACCTATGCGTATGCCTGGGTGTTCCCAGGCATACGCTCTAGACGACTAGACCATGACATGGTAAAAGGATTGTAAAAAGAATGCGCTGGGAACATCCTGCGGATCGGTCCATAAAGAACCTTCTTTATGGCTCTTACGGATTTTCTCATTGATGCAGTCAAGTTAGTGTAATTACTCTCTGTGTACTGAAAAGGCTCTTGTATATATAACTAAAAAAAAAAAAAAAAAAATCTTTATATAAAAGACAATTACTTTTGTTTGAATTGAAAACATTTCTTACAGACCTTTGGTATGGCCCTTATTCCCTGTTTTGAGTAACCTATATGTAAATCTTTTCGAAAAGATTTTGATTAGGATTTTGCCCATTCATACTGTGTGGTTTTGATATGTGGATGATATTTTGTGTTTATGGCCTACCAATCGTGATCCTCTGGAGTTTCTGGATCAACTCAATTTTCTTTTCTCCACTATTATATTTGCCACCGAGAAAGAGGCAAATAGGGGCCTTACCCATTTGGGACATCATGATATATAGGATCGTTCAAGTTCAATGTTCACAGAAAGGCTACTAACGTGTGCTTCTATGTACAATATCATTCCAGTCGCCATATTAAAGTTAATATAATAAATTAAATATTCCGTGTTTTCTTCCATGTTTTTGAGATCCCTGCATGTTTGCAGCTCTGAATTTATTGATGACGAAGTGACCAAAATATATGAAATTGGGACAAAATTACAATATCCTAAATCAGTCCTAGACTCCTCTTTCCCCCAAGCAAAGCAAACCTTTTATAATCTCAAACCTATGTCTAGTCGGGAATTAGAGAACGCACTTGTGCTGCGGTACTTTGTAGAGTTTTACTAATCTCTCCCAGACTTTTAAGATTTTTAATGTCAATTTAGCCTTTAAACACAATAATACAGTAAAATTATTTTTAATTAAGAACTCTCCTAGTACCTCAGCAGGATGTGTATATACGATCCCTTGCTAGGACTGTGCTTTCAAAAATGTAGGCCAAACTGGAAAATCACTTCAGCCCTGGGTGTCCCAACATCAGTACTCAATATGGACTGCACAGCAGTTGCGTGCTTTCCTATGATATGAAGCGAGGCTACATACTACACATTGCAGCAGGATTTGAAAGCATGAAATAATTATTTGATGGAGCAGAAGACAAATTGTGTACCCATAATAATGTAACAAAGCTTGCTAGCACCGTGGCCGGGATTCACAGAGCACTTGCGAGATATGGACTTATCTCGATCGTGGTGGCTTAGTCGGTAAGTAGTAAACAATTTACAAAGCCATCTATACCATGAATGCAAGAGGAACAAGTCTCATAAGTGTAGAGGCGAGCGGCTTGGGACATCTGGCCCTGGGTTATAATCTCGTACTTACTTCAAAGAAGCTGGTGACCCAGGGAACAGCTGGGTCGGTATTCTCCACAGTAAAGAGGACGTTCTTTGTGGGCACAACTGTGCCCTCAGGTACAGCCTTCACTCGCAGGGGCAGGCGACCCCTGTGATGCTGGTGAAGGGGATCCATAGCACGCACAGTGAAGGAGGCACCATGGGGACACACGATGGAGGTAGGTGCCATGGGTACGCACAACAGAGGCAAGCGCCATGGGATGTTGAAGAAGGGAGAGGATGTTTTGTATGGTAAAAACGATATTTGGAAAACGAGAATTATATGCTAGGAAACAACAGCTGGGTGGAAAAAGTATTTAGGAAAAGAGTTTAATATTTAATATCACAAAGTTATCCAAAATAAAGAAGACTAGTGTTTATAATATAACAGCATGCTTGTTATGCTGCTTGTTAGAATTACTATATATTAAATTTTGCCCAGAATTAGAGTGATATACAAAGAAACATTATTTTTGCCTCACTACTGGAACGAGCTAAGAGTTGCATATTGGCGTTAAGAATGACGATGCTTCAATCTACTGCTTAATACCGACAAAACTAATTATCTGTCATCGCTATACCTCAACCAGATAGTTCCAGCCCTCTTCGTTGAAGACATCGTCCCTCTTGAAGACAGCGTTGATGACCTCCTTGGCTTCCTCCACCATGGCTCGTGTCACCACTGGCCCACACAGCCATCGTTTCAATATGTACTGCAGCCCGAAGAACACTGTGTATGGGAACCTGCCGGACATAGTTATGCCGTAGAAATTTGTAGGAGCAAGTTTGCTTACTCTCGGATTTAGGTAAAACTTGTACATGATTGTAAATTTTCACTGCCGCCCATTGGCGTAGCGTGTTTAATAATAAAATCAAATTATGTGTAACTAGCTCAAGATTAGCCAAATATGCCAAGTTTACTTACTGTAGGTAGTGACTGTAAACTTTCCACCGCCGCCCACTGCAGGGGTGAGGAACAACGACGACACATCCCACAACATTTGCCCAGTTTTCCCAGACATATCATTGGCTTACATATACCAAAGTAATTCGCTTTTACATAAGGGTAGATTATTGTTATACGTGATCCCAGCAGATTCTTCAATAATGTATGTCCATGAAGGAGTATTCATTTATACATGCTCCAAACAGATTATTCGCTTACATATGCTTCTAGCAAATTACTCGCCTATACATGACCCTGACAGATAATTCACTTCCTTCGTGTCATCACTGGCATCTAATTGTTCTGTAATTAGAACCTGTTCCAATAGCATATGTTTCTTTCACCACTGACACAATTTATCTCTCACAAGCACTTGTCACGCTACAGATAGTTATGAAAGGACTGGTACTCACCTGCCGCCTCTGGACTCGAAATAAGCGTAGAGTGTGGTAGTGCCAGGAGGGTAGAGCTTGTAGTGAGACGACTGTAGGGAAGATCAGATGTCTGAGTACCAGGAATATTTAATGCGGAACTGCAAAATAATCAAGTGTTAAGCATCACACATGACTAAAGTCTGGCACCGATGTTCACAGGGCACCCTTAGACCACGGCTTATGTTATATGATGTATTTTACTTCATCCGGGCTAAGTTCGGCATGCATCATATGATTTCTTCACTATAGAAATGCGAGAAAATTCTGCTTTGCTTATAAATTCCAATATATACAATGATTTTACATCTGTTGTTTTATTATTTAATAAATGAATTATTTATTATACATAAGAAATTCATTAATTATAAGATTGTTTTAAAATGTAGCACCATCACACCCAAAAAATAAAAATATTAAAATTAAGACCATTTTTCTTTCTCTGAATTCTACTAGAATAGAAAACGTAAAATTAAGGTATAAGCCCTTATCCAAATTGTAGGAACTGATATCGATATTAAAATTTATTTTGAGATGTTACATATCCAAGAAAATCTTTAAATAATTTTTTTTTTAATATTTTAACTCTTTACAAAAGAAGAAATTTGAAATCATTTATTTTTTAATATTTTAAGAATTGCACATAGTAGTGATGCAGAGTGGATTGCGGACTTCAAGTGTTAACAAGCATAAGACTATTGTTTTACTGGTAACTCAGCATGGATGATTATTTAGTTGCACATTAGTATTGCTTACGTAATCCTAGAACAGGAGAGTTGAACCCTATGGCACATATATTTATATTACTATCTAGCATAAAGGTCCAATTTAAATGTTTCTCCATCATCTATGTTGTAATAGGTCTATGTCACTGTTATGTATAATACTAGAAGGGGTTCCCGGTGATGCCCGGGTCTCTAGCTGTACTCACCTAGTTGTTCTTGCGGGGGCTGAGCTCTGGCTTTTTGGTCCCGCTTCTCAATTGTCAATCAACTGGTGTACAGATTCCTGAGCCAACTGGGCTCTATCATATCTACATTTGAAACTGAGTATGGAGTCTGCTTCCACCACATCAGTGCCAAATACATTCCATCTGTTAACTACTCTGACACTGAAAAAGTTCTTTCTAACGTCCCTGTGGCTCATTTGGGTACTCAGTTTCCACCTGTGTCCCCTTGTTCGCATACCCCCTGTGTAAAATAGATTTTAATTATCTACCTTGTCAATTCCTCAGAGAATTGTGTAGGTAGTCGTCATGTCTCCCCTTACTATTCTGTCTTCTAGAGTCGTGACGTGTGTTTCTCGCAGCCTTTCCTCGTAACTCATGCCTCTCAGTTCTGGGATTAGCCTAGTGGCAATACATCTGAACATTTTCCAGCTTCTTCTTTTGCTTGACACGGTACGGGTTCCATGCTGGGACCGCATACTTTGGGATTGGACTTACATATGTGGTATACAAGGTTCTGAATGATTCCTTACACAGGTTCCTGAAGGCAGTTCTGATGTTAGTCAGCCTTACATACGCCGCCAATGTTTTTTATGTGAGCTGCAGGAGACACGTTTGGTGGGATGTCAACTCCTAGAGCTTTCTTTCTGTCCGTTTAATGAAGGACTTCTTCTCCCATTTGGTATCTTGTGTCTGTCCTCCTGTTTCCACCGCCTAGTTTCATTGCCTTACATTTACTCTAGTTGAACTTTAGTAGCCATTTGTTGAACCATTCATTCAGTTTGTCTAGTGTTATGACCCCAAGTAGCCTGGGTGGAACAAGTCCACCCCATTGAGCGTTATTCTGCCTTCGGGACCTGATTGATAGGTCAGAGGAAAAATGTATATAATAAATAATATAATAAACATCAGTGAATAATTTAAGAATACTAGCAGAGAATGAGCATTCAAATAAGTGACATGAAATGAGATGTCGATGCTTTGGTGACTTGGCTTGATGCTAGCAGGACGTCGTGACCTTGCTTGAGCTACAGCACTCGTCAGAGATGGTTTGTACGTAGTGATCTCCTGGGAGAAGGAAGGATAGAGTGCCCTGTGTTGGTGTTGAAGTGAAGGCTATTTGATGTTAAGCGTGAGAAAGCTGTAAGGGAACTTCGTACACCATTTCTCTGTGACTTTAATAATTAGAGGCGGCCTGGAAGTGTGTGTTGGTCGCGTCTTTGTGGAACTCTAATTGTGGGTCTGCCTTCAAGAGGAAGAAAGCAAGCAGGCGTTTCTGCTGTGGAGCCTGCTGGGCGACTCCATACACTCAAATCATGACTAGAAGAAGCCTTGTGAAGCAGTCCTATAGCGATTTTTGTGGGTGGCCTGTGTGAGTGCCATTGTTGAGGACCAGGGCCTGAGCGTCCCTACGTCATAGATGCCGGCGATAAACCTGTTTAATCGTTTGTTAGATTAGCTACCGATGTTTGATCATGTGCCCAGCGATCATAGTGAGTATATGTATATATTAGGTAGTAATTTCATTGAGCCATTGAGCTGAAATAGGATATTTAAGTTGGGAGAATATGCTTGAAGGAGGAGTGGTACATCCCCTCTCGCAGAAGCTCAGTGGATGGCTGAACGGAGGGGGGACGGGAGGGGGGAAGCCCCCCTCCTCCAGCGTCGCGGCCGGCGGCGGCTCCAGCAACGCGTCAAGACATGTTCCCAGGTGGACGTGCCCAGGATGGGGGAGGACCCATCGCGGCGGTGCCTTAGTGTTTGAAAGGATGTCGGATGGAGGAGTTTTATTTTCTGTGAATACATTTATTAATATTTTGCCAGGAAAACATTTATTATGGCATGATGATGGATTTGCAGGTTTGTGTGGAAGAAGTTAGTGAAGAATCTTCGTACCAGAGGAGGAGTGTATGCTGAACTCCAAGTGTGAGCTGAAACTCATAGTGGAAGCTATGAGTGTAAGGTGGAATAGGACTTACAGTGAGGAGTGGAACTCCATGGACATAGCGAATCTTCAAGAAGTGTAAGGAGCTACACATATCTTTTCTGAAGCCAGTGGAGGAGCTTTACTGACATTCAAGGAGGACTTCATGTGCAGCTGATTGGAGGAACTGCAGGAGTACTTTACATAATATTTTTGAGGACCCAGATTGATGATGGTAGTAGGGGACCTCGAGTAATGGAACAGAGGATCTTATGAACACGTTGATGTTTAAGGGAGCGCTTGATTCCGTTTTTTGGCGTGAAGAGCGCAGTGCAAGGTGAGAGATTGATGCTATTATGTAGAGTAGGAATTATGTAAATGTTTAATGTGCAATGCATTGTAGTTTAAAGCAGTGAGGGGAACAGAAGGTTGTAGGCTGAAGTTTAAGCCACAGTTTGATACAGTTATAGGTTGGACACATAAGGCGATATTGGAGTGTTATCAGTTGGTAGCAGTCTAAGAGGTTGTATTGCTTATAACTATTAATGTATGTATATTGTGTATGTTCTTATGTATTAAATGTTATACTTGTTAGCTGACTTTTCTCTAGTTCCTGTGAGGTTTCCTGGTTAGTGAGAGAGAGAGAGAGTGAGAGAGAGAGAGAGAGAGAGAGAGAGAGAGAGAGAGAGAGAGAGAGAGAGAGAGAGAGAGAGAGAGAGAGAGAGAGAGAGAGAGAGAGAGAGAGAGAGAGAGAGAGAGAGAGAGAGAGAGAGAGAGCGAGAGAGAGAGAGAGAAAGCGAGAGAGAGAGAGAGAGAGAGAGAGAGAGAGAGAGAGAGAGAGAGAGAGAGAGAGAGAGAGAGAGAGAGAGAGAGAGAGAGAGAGAGAGAGAGAGAGAGAGAGAGAGAGAGAGAGAGAGAGAGAGAGAGAGAGAGAGAGAGAGAGAGAGAGAGAGAGAGAGAGAGAGAGAGAGAGAGAGAGAGAGACAGAGACAGAGACAGATATAACTTGAGTGATAGTGGACTATAACTAACTAAGGGGGATTGAGAGATCATCCCACAGAAAGGAGAGTGCGAGGGAGTCACGGCAGCTCAAGAACGGGTGTGTACTCATGACAACTAGGCAGTGTGAGGTATACCCTTGAGTAAAGGTGACGCTGAACCCGTCTCCCAGAACCAGACGCTTACCAGGGTGATCTCCCAAATAAGTGCAAGCTCTCCAATGTCAATTGCTGGAGTGTGGCTGCCGAAGTCGGCTGTTTGTTCTGTCAGGGTGTAGTTGGGGTCTCTGTTTGATGGTAGCTAGTAGCAGGTTGGTTCAAATAACATACCTGGTTACCTGGTTGATACCTGGTTGATGGGGTTCTGGGAGTTCTTCTACTCCCCAAGCCCGGCCCGAGGCCAGGCTCGACTTGTGAGAGTTTGGTCCACTAGGCTGTTGCTTGGAGCGGCCCGCAGGCCCACATACCCACCACAGCCCGGTTGGTCCGGCACTCCTTGGAGGAATAAATCTAGTTTCCTCTTGAAAATGTCCACGGTTGTTCCGGCAATATTTCTTATGCTCGCTGGGAGGACGTTGAACAACCGCGGACCTCTGATGTTTATACAGTGTTCTCTGATTGTGCCTATGGCACCTCTGCTCTTCACTGGTTCTATTCAACATTTTCTTCCATGTCGTTCACTCCAGTACGTTGTTATTTTACTGTGTAGATTTGGTACTTGGCCCTCCAGTATCTTCCAGGTGTATATTATTTGATATCTCTCTCGTCTTCTTTCTAGTGAGTACATTTGGAGGGCTTTGAGACGATCCCAATAATTTAGGTGCTTTATTGCGTCTATGCGTGCCGTATATGTTCTCTGTATTCCCTCTATTTCAGCAATCTCTCCTGCTCTGAAGGGGGAAGTGAGTACTGAGCAGTACTCAAGACGGGACAACACAAGTGACTTGAAGAGTACAACCATTGTGATGGGATCCCTGGATTTGAAAGTTCTCGTAATCCATCCTATCATTTTTCTGGCTGTCGCAATATATGCTTGGTTATGCTCCTTAAACGTTAGGTCGTCAGACATTATTATTCCCAAATCCTTTACATGCTAAACAAGTTTTATTGTATTGTAACCCCCCTCCACCCTCATACTAGGTCATCTTGTAGCCTCATACTATCTTTATCTCTCTGTCTAAATCCTCCTCTTAATCTTTGCATCATCAGCAAACAATGAGAGGAACGATTCTATACCCGCTGGGAGATCATTTACATATATCAGAAACAGTAGTCCAAGAACTGAACCCTGCGGGACTTCACTGGTCCCGCAGGGTTCAGTTCCCGCAACCCCGTGGAACCCTACGGGGCTCCACGGGCTTTGCCAATCTGAGATCTCCCCCATCTCAGTGACTCGCTGTCTTCTGTTGCTTAGGTACTCCCTTATCCAGTGGAGTACCTTCCCTTTCACTCCCGCCTGCATCTCCAGCTTGTGCACTTGTGCACTGCGATTGGCACTTTTAATTATAAACTGGCTAAGTTTCTGGTTCCATTATTAGAACCAATAACGCATAATGAATTTACTGTGAGAAATTCTCAGGATTTTGTAAAAGAACTTTCCTCTTTAAATTTTGAGTTCCCAACTATAATGGCCAGTTTCGATGTTGAATCACTTTTTACTAATATTTCTCTGTTGGAAACCATTGATATCTGTGTAAGTCAATTATTTGCTGACACTAACTTAGTGTCTGGATTTTGTAGTAAAATATTCAGACGGCTGTTAGAAATAGCAGTTAAAGACTCCATGTTTATGTTTAATAATATTTATTATAAACAAATTGACGGAGTAGCAATGGGGTCTCCTTTAGGTCCTGCACTGGCTATTGCTTTTTTGAGTTTTCACGAAATAAATTGGCTTGATAATTGTCCTTCGGCCTTCAAACCAGTCTTGTACAGGAGCTATGTAGATGACACTTTTTTGTTGTTTAGGGACCAATGTCATATTGAGAAATTTAGAGAGTATCTTAATGCACAACATAGTAATATACGGTTTACTGCAGAGTGTGAAGTTGATAATTCATTGTCGTTTCTTGATGTAAAAGTGAATAACCTCAATGGGTTCAACACTAATGTTTTTAGGAAACCAACCTTTACTGGTTTAGGTTTAAATTTTAATTCCTTTGTTCCTGATATTTTTAAGAAAAATGCTATTAACACTCTACTGAATAGGGCCTTTGTTTTATGTTCTAATTGGAATAACTTTGATCAGGAAATTAATTTTCTTGTGAATTTTTTTTCAAATAATGGTTATACTGTGCATATGGTTTATACTTTTATAAGGAATTTCTTATATAAGAAGTTTCACCCATCGTGTAGGATTACTACAGTGGAAAGGGATCTTAAATATATTAAATTACCATTTTATGGCAGTATTAGCTTTTCTGTAAGGAGTCGTTTGAGGAGACTGTTGCAGCAGTGTTATCCTCAAGTACACTTTAGATTTATTTTTGTCAACACAAATACCATAGGCTCTTATTTTAAATTTAAAGATAAAGTGCCTACCCCCTTGTGCTCAAATGTCGTATATATGTATAATTGTTCCAGCTGTAATGCTGGATATGTTGGGAGTTCCATTCGGAACTTTAAGATTAGGATACTTGAGAACCGGGGATTATCTTTTAGGACTGGATTACCATTGTCTAAACCAGCATTTTCGGAGATTAGAAACCATTGTTATGAGTTTGATCATTCTCTGCTGGAATCTGATTTTAAAATTCTGGACACTTGTATGAATGGCCAGTCAGATTTGAGAGTAATGGAATCCTTATATATAAAGGAGCTGCGGCCTCTGTTAAATAGCAACCTTTCAGCTGTTCAATTGTACACTGTATAGTGCACAGTAGGCCCTGTAATTTGATTTTTAGTTTATATGGTAGTTTAATTTTGTTTAGTTTACCATGTCTTTGCCCTTTCTTACTTACTTTAAGTCTTAACATTGTGCATTAATATAATCTTTTGTTTAGGATATATAATACATTTTTTGGTATTTAATTTTATTTAATATTTGAGTTTTTTATAAGATTTTGGTCAGTACTTTATAATTGTCGTTTATTCTGTTTGTATTTTACATACATTTTTTGTAGATTTGTAGTCGTTATATAAATATTTGTTATAGTGTTTAGTATCTATATATTAGGTATCAAGTTTCACTTCTGATCACTTCACATAAGTTTAATAGAATGGTTTGTTTTAGTAGTTATAAATTTCATCTTGTAGTTTAATGGATTTTAAATTACTTTTAGTATATGTGACAGTTAATAAGTTTTATTCGTATTGATCACTTTAAGTGCGCTTAAGTGTTTTGATTTTTAAGCATTTTCCTTTCTTTGATAGGCAATTATATTCAGTATGATTTCTTTGTTTACCAGCTATTTGATTGTGATTTCTGTTTTTTCTTTTAGATCTGATGATGAATACAAGAAGTTTTCGAAACGTTATGTTTTTTAAAGTAAAGCTTCTGATACAAGATGTTCAGTATATCCCTGGTTTTCCTATTCATCTTAAAATTAAGATTCCCGAAGGGAACATCGATCATAAATATTATATATACATATATATATTTTATTAAATATGACCGAAAAAGTAAGATTAATAATTCTAACACGAATTTTCTCAATCTTTCGTACATTACGCTTCACTGTTGGAGGTAAATCAAAAATTAATTCTCCAAAATTCATTTTTATTTCTAGTCTGACACGACACGGGCGCGTTTCGTAAAACTTATTACATTTTCAAAGACTTTAGTTCACAAATACACAACTGAATAGAACTTACGTATCTCCGATTTTATATCTACATTTGAGTGAGGTGGGAGGGGTGATGTGGCATTAACACAAGACAGAACAAGAGGGGATATTAATAGGGTATTAAAAGTATCAACACAAGACAGAACACAAACAATGGGTATTGAATAGAAGTGTTTGTAGAAAGCCTATTGGTCCATATTTCTTGATGCTTCTATATTGGAGCGGAGTCTTGAGGTGGGTAGAATATAGTTGTGCAATAATTGGCTGTTGATTGCTGGTGTTGACTTCTTGATGTGTAGTGCCTCGCAAACGTCAAGCCGCCTGCTATCGCTGTATCTATCGATGATTTCTGTGTTGTTTACTAGGATTTCTCTGGCGATGGTTTGGTTGTGGGAAGAGATTATATGTTCCTTAATGGAGCCCTGTTGCTTATGCATCGTTAAACGCCTAGAAAGAGATGTTGTTGTCTTGCCTATATACTGGGTTTTTTGGAGCTTACAGTCCCCAAGTGGGCATTTGAAGGCATAGACAACGTTAGTCTCTTTTAAAGCGTTCTGTTTTGTGTCTGGAGAGTTTCTCATGAGTAGGCTGGCCGTTTTTCTGGTTTTATAGTAAATCGTCAGTTGTATCCTCTGATTTTTGTCTGTAGGGATAACGTTTCTATTAACAATATCTTTCAGGACCCTTTCCTCCGTTTTATGAGCTGTGGAAAAGAAGTTCCTGTAAAATAGTCTAATAGGGGGTATAGGTGTTGTGTTAGTTGTCTCTTCAGAGGTTGCATGGCTTTTCACTTTCCTTCTTATGATGTCTTCGACGAAACCATTGGAGAAGCCGTTATTGACTAGGACCTGCCTTACCCTACAGAGTTCTTCGTCGACTTGCTTCCATTCTGAGCTGTGGCTGAGAGCACGGTCGACATATGCGTTAACAACACTCCTCTTGTACCTGTCAGGGCAGTCGCTGTTGGCATTTAGGCACATTCCTATGTTTGTTTCCTTAGTGTAGACTGCAGTGTGGAAACCTACTGCCAAAGATATATATATCTACTCCCACCTACTCCCACCTCACTCAAATGTAGATATAAAATCGGAGATACATAAGTTCTATTCAGTTGTGTATTTGTGAACTAAAGTCTTTGAAAATGTAATAAGTTTTACGAAACGCGCCCGTGTCGCGTCAGACTAGAAATAAAAATGAATTTTGGAGAATTAATTTTTGATTTACCTCCAACAGTGAAGCGTAATGTACGAAAGATTGAGAAAATTCGTGTTAGAATTATTAATCTTACTTTTTCGGTCATATTTAATAATATATGTCTACAGGAAAGACTGCTACCAAAATATACTAATATATATATATATATATATATATATATATATATATATATATATATATATATATATATATATATATATATATATATATATATATATATATATGTCGTACCTAGTAGCCAGAACGCACTTCTCAGCCTACTATGCAGGGCCCGACTTGCCTAATAAGCCAAGTTTTCCTGAATTAATATATTTTCTCTAATTTTTTTCTTATGAAATGATAAAGGTACCCATTTCATTATGTATGAGGTCAATTTTTTTTTATTGGAGTTAAAATTAACGAAGATATATTACCGAACCTAACCAACCCTACCTAACCTAACCTAACCAATCTCTATAGGTTAGGTTAGGTTAGGTAGCCGAAAAAGTTAGGTTAGGTTAGGTAGGTTAGGTAGTCGAAAAACAATTAATTCATGAAAACTTGACTTATTAGGCAAATCGGGCCTTGCATAGTAGGCTGAGAAGTGCGTTCTGGCTACTAGGTACGACATATATATATATATATATATATATATATATATATATATATATATATATATATATATATATATATATACAGAAAATCTGTCAGTCTGGTGTTGACAAAGGCTTTAACAAGCCGAAACGTTCACCTCATTTCATATTTCTCTGTGGATTTTCCGCATAAAATGATCAGTGTTTTGTGATCGTCAATTGCATATATATACACGATCCTGCTTTCACTGAATGTTCAAATCAGTAGAATGTTCTTGCAGCCCCAGCAACCATTATAGAGCCAACAAAACAACACAAACAGTCCAGCTGGGACCACCCTCTAGTGGAAAAAGTAGCTGATGCCATGCTAAGCGTCGCATCATCAGACAAGGAGAAAGCCCGCCTCAGAGCAGTGCGTGCCCCCCATGCAGGAGACTTCCTCCTGGCAGTACCCATGTCTGCAATGGGCACGCGCCTAGATCCAGAATCCCTTCGTGTAGCAGTGGCCCTCCGCCTTGGTGCCCCAATTCACACTGAATACAAGTGTATTTGCAACAGGGTGGAAGCAGACCAATACGGATTGCATGGGTTGCATTGCGGAAGCACAAAGGGCTGGCATGCAAGACACAACGAGGTCAATGACATCATCAAGAGAAGCCTCGTCTCAGCTGGGTGCCCAGCGGAGAGAGAACCTCGCATCCTAGGGGTCCAAAACCCGGATTTCCCAGCACTTCGCCCTGATGGCATCACCATATACTCATGGAAGGAGGGTAGACAGTTGGTGTGGGACTACACATGTGTATCCACCCTGGCTAACACCTATGTACACTTCGGAGCTGATCAAGCAGGTGGGGCGGCCAACCACAGGGAAACAGCAAAATCACTCAAGTACAGGCGACTGGAAGGTCAATACCTCTTTGTTCCCATAGCGTCTGAGACGCATGGCCCCTGGGGCAAGAGTGCCTTGGGATTTCTCAAGGAATTGGGGTCCAAGCTCATTGACGTCACCAGAGACCCAAGGGCTTCCAGTTTTTTATTTCAGCGTCTCAGTGTGGCGATCCAGAGGGGAAATGCTTGCTGCGTCCTCGGTTCCTGTCCAGAAGCGGAGGAGCTTCAAGAGATCCATAACCTTTAGGCATTTGTCTTGTATGTTTTGTAACCTTTAAATACACAATAAAGGAAAAAAAAAAAGGGAAGGGGGTGGTAGGAGAAAAGCACACAGAAACTGTATTGGAGGGGACCCACATTCCCTCCAATGCGTTATGTGTGGTTTCCTCCGAGGCTATGGGTCCCCCTTCTTCCAGCCAGAGGTGGTACTCCCTTCCCTATATTCATATATATATATATATATATATATATATATATATATATATATATATATATATATATATATATATATATATATATATATATATATAATATATATATATATATATATATATATATATATATATATATATATATATATATATATATATATATATATATATATATATATATATATATATATATATGAATATAGGGAAGGGAGTACCACCTCTGGCTGGAAGAAGGGGGACCCATAGCCTCGGAGGAAACCACACATAACGCATTGGAGGGAATGTGGGTCCCCTCCAATACAGTTTCTGTGTGCTTTTCTCCTACCACCCCCTTCCCTTTTTTTTTTCCTTTATTGTGTATTATATATATATATATATATAATACACAATAAAGTATATTATATATATATATATAATATATATATATATATATATATATATACCTATATATATATATATATATATATATATATATATATATATATATATATATATATATATATATATATATATCGAGCCGACCGGCTCCCTATAACCTAGGGAGCCGGTCGGCTGAGCGGACAGGATGCTGGACTTGTGATCCTGTGGTCCTGGGTTCGATCCCAGGCGCCGGTGAGGAACAATGGGCAGAGTTTCTTTCACCCTGTGCCCCTGTTTCCTAGCAGTAAAATAGGTACTTGGGTGTTAGTCAGCTGTCACGGGCTGCTTCATAGGGGTGGAGGACCGGGCCGCGGGGACACTAAAGCCCCGAAATCAT
Source organism: Procambarus clarkii (assembly GCF_040958095.1). Classification (NCBI taxonomy): domain Eukaryota; kingdom Metazoa; phylum Arthropoda; class Malacostraca; order Decapoda; family Cambaridae; genus Procambarus; species Procambarus clarkii. The sequence continues at coordinate 4,157,302 of NC_091203.1, read as the reverse complement.
CCCAAGATAACCTCAAGATATATATATATATATATAATATATATATATATATATATATATATATATATATATATATATATATATATATATATATATATATATATATATATATATATATATATATTTTATTAAATATGACCGAAAAAGTAAGATTAATAATTCTAACACGAATTTTCTCAATCTTTCGTACATTATGCTTCACTGTTGGAGGTAAATCAAAAATCACTTCTCCAAAATTCATTTTTATTTCTAGTCTGACGCGACACGGGCGCGTTTCGTAAAACTTATTACATTTTCAAAGACTTCACAAATACACAACTGATTAGAACTTGCGTTTCCCTGATTTTATATCTACATTTGAGTGAGGTGGGAAGGGTGATGTGGCATTACATTTGAGTAAGGTGGGAAGGATGATGTGGCATTAGAGGATATTAATAGGGTATTAAAAGTATCAACACAAGACAGAACACGAAACAATGGATATTGAATAGAAGTGTTTGTAGAAAGCCTATTGGTCCATATTTCTTGATGCTTCTATATTGGAGCGGAGTCTTGAGGTGGGTAGAATATAGTTGTGCAATAATTGGCTGTTGATTGCTGGTGTTGACTTCTTGATGTGTAGTGCCTCGCAAACGTCTAGCCGCCTGCTATCGCTGTATCTATCGATGATTTCTGTGTTGTTTACTAGGATTTCTCTGGCGATGGTTTGGTTATGGGAAGAGATTATATGTTCCTTAATGGAGCCCTGTTGTTTATGCATCGTTAAACGCCTAGAAAGAGATGTTGTTGTCTTGCCTATATACTGGGTTTTTTGGAGCTTACAGTCCCCAAGTGGGCATTTGAAGGCATAGACGACGTTAGTCTCTTTTAAAGCGTTCTGCTTCGTGTCTGGAGAGTTTCTCATGAGTAGGCTGGCCGTTTTTCTGGTTTTATAGTAAATCGTCAGTTGTATCCTCTGATTTTTGTCTGTAGGGATAACGTTTCTATTAACAATATCTTTCAGGACCCTTTCCTCTGTTTTATGAGCTGTGGAAAAGAAGTTCCTGTAAAATAGTCTAATAGGGGGTATAGGTGTTGTGTTAGTTGTCTCTTCAGAGGTTGCATGGCTTTTCACTTTCCTTCTTATGATGTCTTCGATGAAACCATTGGAGAAGCCGTTATTGACTAGAACCTGCCTTACCCTACAGAGTTCTTCGTCGACTTGCTTCCATTCTGAGCTGTGGCTGAGAGCACGGTCGACGTATGCGTTAACAACACTCCTCTTGTACCTGTCAGGGCAGTCGCTGTTGGCATTTAGGCACATTCCTATGTTTGTTTCCTTTGTGTAGACTGCAGTGTGGAAACCTCCGCCCTTTTCCATGACTGTTACATCTAGAAAAGGCAGCTTCCCATCCTTTTCCGTCTCGTAAGTGAAACGCAGCACGGAACTCTGCTCAAATGCCTCCTTCAGCTCCTGCAGATGACTGACATCAGGTACCTGTGTAAAAATGTCGTCAACATACCTGCAGTATATGGCCGGTTTCAAGTTCATGTCGACTAAGACTTTTTGCTCGATGGTACCCATGTAGAAGTTTGCAAACAGGACACCTAGGGGAGAACCCATAGCGACCCCATCTACTTGCTTATACATGTGCCCATCCGGGCTCAAGAAGGGTGCCTCTTTAGTACAAGCTTGGAGTAGTTTCCTCAGAATACTTTCTGGCATGTCAAGAGGAGTACAGGCTGGATCACGATACACTCTGTCGGCTATCATTCCGATTGTCTCGTCCACATAGGGGTGGAGGTCACTTTTCCGTCACTTACGAGACGGAAAAGGATGGGAAGCTGCCTTTTCTAGATGTAACAGTCATGGAAAAGGGCGGAGGTTTCCACACTGCAGTCTACACAAAGGAAACAAACATAGGAATGTGCCTAAATGCCAACAGCGACTGCCCTGACAGGTACAAGAGGAGTGTTGTTAACGCATACGTCGACCGTGCTCTCAGCCACAGCTCAGAATGGAAGCAAGTCGACGAAGAACTCTGTAGGGTAAGGCAGGTTCTAGTCAATAACGGCTTCTCCAATGGTTTCATCGAAGACATCATAAGAAGGAAAGTGAAAAGCCATGCAACCTCCGAAGAGACAACTAACACAACACCTATACCCCCTATTAGACTATTTTACAGGAACTTCTTTTCCACAGCTCATAAAACAGAGGAAAGGGTCCTGAAAGATATTGTTAATAGAAACGTTATCCCTACAGACAAAAATCAGAGGATACAACTGACGATTTACTATAAAACCAGAAAAACGGCCAGCCTACTCATGAGAAACTCTCCAGACACGAAACAGAACGCTTTAAAAGAGACTAACGTCGTCTATGCCTTCAAATGCCCACTTGGGGACTGTAAGCTCCAAAAAACCCAGTATATAGGCAAGACAACAACATCTCTTTCTAGGCGTTTAACGATGCATAAACAACAGGGCTCCATTAAGGAACATATAATCTCTTCCCATAACCAAACCATCGCCAGAGAAATCCTAGTAAACAACACAGAAATCATCGATAGATACAGCGATAGCAGGCGGCTAGACGTTTGCGAGGCACTACACATCAAGAAGTCAACACCAGCAATCAACAGCCAATTATTGCACAACTATATTCTACCCACCTCAAGACTCCGCTCCAATATAGAAGCATCAAGAAATATGGACCAATAGGCTTTCTACAAACACTTCTATTCAATATCCATTGTTTCGTGTTCTGTCTTGTGTTGATACTTTTAATACCCTATTAATATCCTCTAATGCCACATCATCCTTCCCACCTTACTCAAATGTAATGCCACATCACCCTTCCCACCTCACTCAAATGTAGATATAAAATCAGGGAAACGCAAGTTCTAATCAGTTGTGTATTTGTGAAGTCTTTGAAAATGTAATAAGTTTTACGAAACGCGCCCGTGTCGCGTCAGACTAGAAATAAAAATGAATTTTGGAGAAGTGATTTTTGATTTACCTCCAACAGTGAAGCATAATGTACGAAAGATTGAGAAAATTCGTGTTAGAATTATTAATCTTACTTTTTCGGTCATATTTAATAAAATATGTCTACAGGAAAGACTGCTACCAAAATATACTAATATATATATATATATATATATATATAAATATATATATATATATATATATATATATATCGTACCTAGTAGCCAGAACTCACTTCTCAACCTACTATACAAGGCCCGATTTGCCTAATAAGCCAAGTTTTCATGAAATAATTGTTTTTCGACTACCTAACCTACCTAACCTAACCTAACCTAACTTTTTCGGCTACCTAACCTAACCTAACCTAAAAAGATAGGTTAGGTTAGGTTAGGTAGGGTTGGTTAGGTTCGGTCATATATCTACATTAATTTTAACTCCAATAAAAAAAAATTGACCTCATACTTAATGAAATGGGTAGCTTTATCATTTTATAAGAAAAAAATTAGAGAAAATATATTAATTCAGGAAAACTTGGCTTATTAGGCAAATCGGGCCTTGCATAGTAGCCCAAAAAGTGCATTCTGGCTACTAGGTACGATATATATATATATATATATATATGTCGTACCTAGTAGCCAGAACGCACTTCTCAGCCTACTATTCAAGGCCCGATTTGCCTAATAAGCCAAGTTTTCATGAATTAATTGTTTTTCCGACAACCTAACCTACCTAACCTAACCTAACCTACCTTTTTCGGCTACCTAACCTAACCTAACCTATAAAGATAGGTTAGGTTAGGTTAGGTAGGGTTGGTTAGGTTCGGTCATATATCTACGTTAATTTTAACTCCAATAAAATAAAATTAACATCATACATAATGAAATGGGTAGCTTTATCATTTCATAAGAAAAAAATTAGAGAAAATATATTAATTCAGGAAAACTTGGCTTATTAGGCAAATCGGGCCTTGCATAGTAGGCTCAGAAGTGCGTTCTGGCTACTAGGTACGACATATATATATATATATATATATATATATATATATATATATATATATATATATATATATATATGTTGTACCTAGTAGCCAGAACGTCGTACTCGGCATACTATGCAAGGCCTGATTTGCCTAATAAGCCAAATTTTCATGAATTAATATATTTTCTCTATTTTTTTCTTATGAAATGATAAAGCTACTCATTTCATTACGTTTGAGGTCAAATTTTTTTTATTGGAGTTAAAATTAACTTAGATATATGACCGAACCTAACCAACCCTACCTAACCTAACCTAACTTATCTTTATAGGTTAGGTTAGCTTAGGTAGCCGAAAAAGTTAGGGTAGGTTAGGTAGTTGAAAAACAATTAATTCATGAAAACTTGGCTTATTAGGCAAATCGGGCCTTGCATAGTAGGCTGAGAAGTGCGTTCTGGCTACTAGGTACGACATATATATATATATATATATATATATATATATATATATATATATATATATATATATATATATATATATATATATATATATATATATGCGAACAAGCCTGAATGGTCCCCAGGACTATATGCGAATGAAAACTCACACCCCAGAAGTGACTCGAACCCATACTCCCAGAAGCAACGCAACTGGTAACTACAGGGCGCCTTAATCCGCTTGACAGGTAGGTTAGGGGGTGGATTAAGGCGCCCTGTAGTTACCAGTTGCGTTGCTTCTGGGAGTATGGGTTCGAGTCACTTCTGGGGTGTGAGTTTTCATTCATATATATATATATATATATATATATATAACTGAAAACTCAAACTGGGGTGTGAGTTTTCAGTTGCATATTGTCCTGGGGACCATTCAGGCTTGTTCGCGTATATATATATATATATATATTATTAAATATGACCGAAAAAGTAAGATTAATAATTCTAACACGAATTTTCTCAATCTTTCGTACATTTCTTTTCACTGTTGGTGGTAATTCAAAAATCAATTCTCCAAAATTCATTTTTATTTCTAGTCTGATGCGACACTTGAGCGCGTTTCGTAAACCGTTTCGTTTTATGAAACGTGCTCAAGTGTCGCGTCAGACTAGAAATAAAAATGAATTTTGGAGAATTGATTTTTGAATTACCACCAACAGTGAAAAGAAATGTACGAAAGATTGAGAAAATTCGTGTTAGAATTATTAATCTTACTTTTTCGGTCATATTTAATAATATATATATATATATATATATATATATATATATATATATATGTCGTACCTAGTAGCCAGAACTCACTTTTTGGCCTACTATTCAAGGCCCGATTTGCCTAATAAGCCAAGTTTTCATGAATTAATTGTTTTTCGACTACCTAACCTACCTAACCTAACCTAACCTAACTTTTTCGGCTACCTAACCAAACCTAACCTATAAAGATAGGTTAGGTTAGGTTAGGTAGGGTTGGTTAGGTTCGGTCATATATCTACGTTAATTTTAACTCCAATAAAAAAAATTGACCTCATACATAATGAAATGGGTAGCTTTATCATTTCATAAGAAAAAAATTAGAAAAAATATATTAATTCAGGAAGACTTGGCTTATTAGGCAAATCTGGCCTTGAATAGTAGGCCAAAAAGTGAGTTCTGGCTACTAGGTACGACATATATATATATATATATATATATATATATATATATATATATATATATATATATATATATATATATATATATATATATATATATATATATATATATATATATATATATATCACATGTTTATTTTCGTGATATACACACACACACATATATATATATATATATATATATATATATATATATATATATATATATATATATATATATATATATATATAAGTGATGTGGTGGAGGCTGACTCCATACACAGCTTCAAGTGTAGATATGATAGAGCCCAATAGGCTCAGGAACCTGTACACCTGTTGATTGACGGTTGAGAGGCAGGACCAAAGAGCCAGAGCTCAACCCCCGCAAGCACAATTAGGTGAGTACACACACACACACACACACATATATATATATATATATATATATATATATATATATATATATATATATATATATATATATATATATATATATATATATATATATATATATATATATATATGTGTGTGTGTGTGTGTACTCACCTAATTGTGCTTGCGGGGGTTGAGCTCTGGCTCTTTGGTCCTGCCTCTCAACCGTCAATCAACAGGTGTACAGGTTCCTGAGCCTATTGGGCTCTATCATATCTACACTTGAAGCTGTGTATGGAGTCAGCCTCCACAACATCACTTCCTAATGCATTACATTTGTCAACCACTCTGACACTAAAAAAGTTCTTTCTAATATCTCTGTGGCTCATTTGGGCACTCAGTTTTCACCTGTGTCCACTAGTGCGTGTTCCCCTTGTGTTAAATAGACTGTCTTTATCTACCCTGTCGATTCCCTTGAGAATCTTGAATGTGGTATTCATATCCCCCCTAACTCTTCTGTCTTCCAACGAAGTGAGATTTAATTCCTGTAGTCTCTCCTCATATCTCATACCACTCAGCTCGGGTACAAGTCTGGTGGCAAACCTTTGAACCTTTTCCAGTTTAGTCTTATGATTGACTAGATATGGACTCCATGCTGGAGCCGCATACTCCAGAATTGGTCTGACATATGTGGTATGTAATGTTCTGAAAGATTCCTTACACAAGTTTCTAAAGGCCGTTCGTATGTTAGCCAACCTGGCATATGCCGCTGAAGTTATCCTCTTGATTTGAGCTTCAGGGGACAGGTCTGGCGTGATATCAACCCCCCAGGTCTTTCTCTCTCTCTGACTCCTGAAGTATTTCATCTCCCAAATGATACCTTGTATCTGGTCTCCTGCTTCCTACCCCTATCTTCATTATATTACATTTGCTTGGATTAAATTCTAACGACCATTTGTTCGACCATTCCTGCAGTTTGTCCAGGTCTTCGTGAAGCCTCAAGCTGTCCTCCTCTGTCTTAATCCTTCTCATAATTTGTGCGTCGTCAGCAAACATTGAGAGGAATGAGTCTATACCCTCTGGGAGATCATTTATGTATTTCAGAAACAGGATAGGTCCGAGTACAGAGCCCTGTGGGACTTCACTGGTGACTTCACGCCAATCTGAGGACTCACCCTTCGCTGTAACTCTCTGCTGCCTATTGCTTAGGTACTCCTTTATCCACTGGAGCGCCCTACTCCTGCCTGTTTCTCCAGCTTATGCATCAGCCTTTTATGGGGTACTGTGTCAAAGGCTTTCCGACATTCCAAAAAAATGCAGTCTGCCGATCCTTCTCTTTATTGCTTAATCTTTGTCACCTGATCGTAGAATTCTATTAAGCCTGAAAGGCAAGATTTACCCTCCCTGAACCCATGTTGATGGGTTGTCACGAAGTCTCATCTCTCTAGATGTGTTACTAGGTTTTTTCTCACAATCTTCTCCATCACCTTGCATGGCATACAAGTTAAGCACACTGGCCTGTAGTTCAGTGCCTCTTGTCTGTCACCCTTTTTAAATATTGGTACTACATTAGCAGTCTTCCATATTTCTGGTAGGTCTCCCGTTTCCAGTGACCTACTATACACTATGGAGAGTGGCAAACAAAGTGAGTAGTGTAAAGTACGCCTAGAACCGTCTGCAGCACCTGAGCAGGTGAGCTCATTAAGCCCCCCTGCTCAGGTGAGCACAGGTACAAAGTCCCAATAGGGTCTGTGGGGATACCCCGAGTATTTTGGCACGTGCTGGCGCATTGTGGAGGTCTGCTGCGCGGGTCCCTTTGGTGGAGAGATATGTTGGTGGTTGGAGGGAGACTATGTGGTTTGTATGCGGTTATGTAGGGGAGAGTAAAGGAAGAGGAGAAGAGGAGAGGAATGATGAAGAGGAGAAGAAAAGTAGATGAATATGTATGGGTAAGCACCGTAGAGTTAATCCTGTGTGTAGATAGATAGGAGTATGTGGGTTATGGCACGGATATGTTGGGAGGGATATATTGAGGTTCCCCCCTACATGGCCCTGATATGTTGTGGAGGGAGGGGGGAACCTGCGTGAGAGGGGAGCAGGGAGGGGGGGAGCCCTGCCTAAGAGGGGAGCATGGACGGGGAAGCCCTGGGAGAAAGAGTGGAAAGTGAGGGAGCAGGTGGGTTTGTGTGACAGTAAATGTAAACAAAGGAAGGTTAAACTTTTCTCAGCCAACGCATCTGTGTTGATGGGTGATCAATGACTGTTATTAGTCCCCCATACACGGGGCAGGAAGTGTTGAGGGGGGAGCGTGAGAGTCGTGGGTCTTAAGATGGTAGGGGAACAGGTGGAGTCATTATTTTAACTTTTTCTAACAAAAGAAGCATTTAACGTTTTCTCACAAAATGCATCTGTGTTGATGGTGACCAATGACTGGTATTAGTTTTCCCTACAGGGGCAGGAAGTGTTTTCATCGAGCTGTAATCTTTGAAAGTTTTTCACTGATTGCTTTGAAATTTTAACACAAACTTCCATTCAAATACACGCATGTTTTTATATACTTACTATATTCTCCCCCTCCCCACTCACCAGTCAACACCTCACTGGGTCCAGATAAAACAATGCCGCCCGATATCGAAGCAATGATTACCCACATGATAAAAAATCACCCACTCATGCAAGAACTAATAAGCAAGCAAAATAAACTTGAGAATACCCTATGTACAATCCAGAAGACCCAGGAGGACATACTTCACATTCTGCAGGGCCTGAACTTGCCTCAGGCGAGTTCAGCAGGTTGCAACTTGGTGCATGAGGATGCAACACGAGCCACAGCACATAACAGCAAACTAAGTGCTATCGCTGCCCCAGTGAACACACCACCACCAGTGAACACAACACCACCAGTTAACACAACACCACCAGTGAACACAACACCACCAGTGAACACAACACCACCAACAGCACCACCAGTGAACACAACACCAACAGCACCACCAGTGAACACAACGACACTAGTGTACACAACACCATTGACCACTGGCACCCATACAAACAGTACCACCAGCACATGACGGTGGTGCAACACCACATACAACACCACCAGTGAACACACTCTCACCAGCAACAACACCGCACACAGTACATCTGATGACCAACACCTCCACGATGGGTAACCACGCTGAAGAAAGTCTCACTATCCTACAATGGAACTGCAATGGCGTTCGCAATAGAATTAATGACATCATACAATACGCTCGTGAACACCAAACTGACGTTATAGTGCTACAGGAGACAATGGTAGGTGATGACTTCAACCCCAGGTTCAGCGGTTATCGCAAGTTCTCCCTGCCCTCTCGGGAAAGAAAACGGGGTCTCATCACTTTTGTAAATAACAACATTCCCGCACAAATTATTGATGACCTGCACATGGGGGATGAGTTTGAATCACTGGGAGTAACCCTTTACTTAAACAATAATGCTCTACATATAATCAACCTATATGTGCCACAGAGTAAACTTGACCTTGACACACTGCCTGAGTTTGTTAATGAAGACCCTACCCTGCTGGTCGGTGACCTGAATGCCAGACACCCACACTTTGGTGCCAACTGTCATCAGCCCAATGTCAATGGACGGAAACTGTCACTCTTTGTCAGGGGAAGTGAAAACCATAGGGTCCTGGGTGATGAACAGCCAACTCACCTCAGAGGAGGAAGATTAGACTATGCTCTCCTGCTGAATGCACAGGACACGGATGCCAGTACACACATTGTGCACAGTTTATGTAGTGACCATTGGGCACTGATTACCACCGTCGACATGAGCAAGAGAAGGAAAGAGACAAATAAAAGAAAAAGGTTATCACTCGGACCAGATATGAGGCCGCACTTCATAAACAGGATGAGTGACTGGTTCACTGAATACCAAATCCCAGAAGACATTAACACATTTGTTGATGACCTTAACCACCAAATTGAGAGCTGTCTAAGAGTTCCGCGCCGTACACCTTGGCGAAGTAACCCTCAGAGGAAGAAAATAAAATGGTATGAGAATGATTACATAAAGATGCTTAACGCAAATGTGCGAGACATGAGTAGAGAGTACCGGAGACATCCCACTGAAAGTAACCAAGAGTTGTTTAAAACTGTGTGTCAAGTAGCCAGGGAGGAGAAGATTAAAGAGCGGGAAAGACAATGGCTTGAGTTCACTAGCTCTATTGGACAGGAAACACCTGCAAGACAAGTGTGGGCAAAAATTCAGATAGCTAAGGGGGGCAGAGCCCGGCCTGCGGCTCACAAAGACCCCCAGGGTAAGGCTGAGGAACTAATTCACAAGTGGAGTGATGCAGCATCCTCCTCCTCCCTCCCTGCAGAAATCAGCAGGGAACAGCTCCTGCGACATGATGACAGAAGAATTAGGATAACAAGAGCACTGTCTAGTGATGACGAGTATGGGGAACCAATCACAGCCCAAGAAGTAAGGGGCGCTATGAAAAAGGGTAAAAGTACAGCACCTGGTGAAGATGGCGTCACCTACGACATACTCAATGCACTGTGTGAAGTGTCTGGGAATCCACTACTCCACCTGTTTAACAAGTCATTCCTAAGTGGAGTGTTGCCCACACAATGGAAACACACAATAATTATTCCCATACCGAAGCCAAATGACCCTGGTAATTACAGACCTATCAGTCTCGTGTCATGCACTTGCAAGATGCTTGAAAGGATCATCCTAAACCGACTGTTGCACAAAATAGGCAGGTTAGGGGAGGGGGTCAATGGATTTGTTAAAGGACGGAGCACAGCAAATTGTATAGTTAATTACATGGCTAATGACACGGCTAGGTACTCTGTATTTGTTGACATCAAAGGAGCCTTCGACAAAGCACAGGGGATTGCGATCCTGGACGAGCTTGCATGCATGGGTGTCAAGGGGAGACTCATGAAATGGGTTGAAGACTACCTCACAGGAAGGAAAGCCAAGGTTTGCTTCAATGGAGCAGTCTCCAGAACAATGAATATGGAACTCGGGACCCCCCAAGGCGGAGTCTTAAGCCCTACACTATTCAATGTACTTATGAACGCCATTGCAAATATTGATTTTCCGGAAGGAACACAACAAGTGGGATATGCAGATGATGTCCTAATACAAGCTCCCACCTTGGGAAAAATTGAACAGTCCATTGAACTCCTCGGAAGGAAATGTATTGAGCTCGGTTTCACTCTCTCCACAAACAAGACGAAGGCATACTTCCATCACAAGCGGAGAGCAAATGAAGAACTGCAAATTAATGGTGTAACACTTGAATGGGTTGACCACTATCGGTACCTTGGCGTCACTGTCGGCTCTAACAAGGGAAAGAAAGAGGAGCTCAATCAACTCATAGGAACATGCAAAAGTCGACTCAGGACACTGAAAGCTATGACTTAGAATGGACATGGAGCCTCTATTGCCGTGCTCAAAATGATGTACACAGCCTATGTGCGCTCCGTCATAGACTATGCCGCACCAGTACTGTGCACCTACTCCCAAAGCGATATGAAAAGGCTTGAAAGCATTCAAAATGAAGCCATGACAATCATTCTTGGAGTTCCAAGAACTGCCAAAACGTCTAATCTACGAGAGGAGTTGTCCCTTCCCAGTGTTAAAAGCAGAATTCAGGAGCTGAATGCTAAGCTTGCAATTAGGATAGCCAGAGATCCCCATTACAATGATATTGCCAAGAAAAAACTGAGCTCTGTGCTACTTTCAGGGGGAAACAGGAGAAGCAAAAAATGGCATCACAGAGCAGTCTGCTACCTTGAAGAGCTTCACCTGCTTGAGCAAGCCCGTGAGCTCCTGCCTGTAGAGAGGTTACCTCCCTGGGAGAATGACTCATGCAAGATCATCATCAATGAAATGGCAATGAAAAAATCCAACATGATACCACAAGAAATGAGGCACAAGTATCTCGAGGAAATTTACAAAGAAGCCGGAGATGAACTAGATCAAATCTACACTGACGGGTCATCTAATCCTATCAATGGCAGGGCTGGTGCAGCATACACGGTAATCAAGGATAATACTTTCCAACGCAGAAATGAAGAATAAGCACGTATTGAGAACTATGCCTCTTCAACGCAAGCAGAGCTAACTGCCATTGTAATGGCGTTAAGGTTTCTTGAACGGAACACTAATGGTGCAGTGATTTGCACCGATTCAATAGCAGCACTGCAAAGCCTAAGTAAAAATCAGGCAGAAAATCTTGCAATAGTCGCTGAAATTAAGAGAGCTGTGAGAGTACTTACCAATCAGGGAAGAGTCATCAAGTTTCTGTGGATCCCCTCCCATGTTGGAATATGTGGAAATGAACGAGCAGATGTGCTGGCTACTGAAGGCGCTGAAGGAGACCATATTGAATACTTCATACCCAAGACTTAACTACAAATTAGAGGTATTATCAGGCAACATCACCGTGACAAGGTAACTGAGGAAAGGAGGATAGAAGCACAAACCAGTGAATCTGTACGATGGTACAACATGGTTGCAGCTGGCAATCCCAATCAGTATGGCCGAAGAGGAGGACGACGAGGGAGAGAATCAGTAATAGCGAGAATCCGTCTTGGATACAAATATCCATGGAGATTTGGAATGGAAACAACAGTTGATCAGCGAAGTTGCAGAATCTGTGGTGAGAGTGATGGACACCGCCTTGACCACTATCTACGTGAATGTGAACACCTGAGAGACATTAGAAATAACTGTAGAATAATAAACCCCACATTGTTTGAGTTAGGAAAACACTATTTGTCAAATATTGATACTGTTCTTAAAAGATTTCCCCATTTTGCACCCGCAAGATAACGTAAGCTTTTAAGGGTTGATAAATGTTAATCTTCTTGTTTGAGGAGCTGTTCACTTGAGACAGTTAAGCAAGTCCCAGCTGTGTCTGGGTACAAGTGACAGGATGAACAACCCAGCGGGTTTTATTCCTATTGGGGAGTGTTGTACATTCTGCTATGGCGGTATGTTCACTCACAAGATGAGTGGCGCTGCCCAATAAACTCGCCCCTCGGGGCAAAATTTAAAAAATTTAAATTTTATATAGATGCCACCCCTGTGACAGGTAAAAACATGCGTTTTTGAAAAACAGCGCCATCTGTTGCACATACACGCTATACTAATTATGTTAAGATTCCATTTCAATGCTTCCATTTTCATTGATAAATTGAATTTTCATAGATTTCGATATATTTTCATTTTTATTTAATTTTTTTGTGTGACATTGCGTTGGAATTGAGGTGTGTTGTTTACCATACCGTTCATTTCATGAGTATAGTTAATTTTGTTTATTTTACATTGTTTTTCATTTCGTTTTTTGAACTGTTTTTCTTATATTTCAGTGATGGGAAAATCTGGTGCCAGATTCACGAAGCAGTTAAACAAGTACTTATGAACGTGTACATCTTTCCTCCATTTTTGATAGCTTTTTTTTACATTTATTAAACAGTTTACAAGCATGAAAACTTGCCAATCAACTGTTGGTATTGTTATAAACAGCCTCCTGGTGCTTCTGAGCTCATTAACTGTTTACTAATTGTAAACAAAGCCGCCAAAGATTGAGAAAAGATGTTTAGGTTCGTAAGTGTTTGCATAACTTCTTCGTGAATCTTGCCCGAGATCATTTGATGGTCCCAATTTTCTGATGGGAACATCAGACTATTTGATCATCAGACGAGGGAGTGGGGAATGATGGGAAGGACGAGGGGACAGGGAAGGGGAGAAAGCTGGGGGAGGACGTGGGAACAGGTAAGTTGGGGATTGTGGGGACGAGGGGACAGGGGAATGGAGAATGGTGGGGCGGACAAGGGGACGGGGGAGGGGGGGAATGGTAGGGAGGACGAGGGTATGGGGGAGTGGGAGATAGTGGGGAGGACGAGGGGACAGTGGAGTGGAGAATGGTTAGAAGGCCGAAGGGATGTTGGAGTGGGGGATGATACATTGAGGTTACCTTGAGGTGCTTCCAGGGCATAGCGTCCCCGCAGCCCGGTCGTAGACCAGCCTCCTGGTTGCTTGACTGATCAACCAGGCTGTTAGACGCGGCTGCTCGCAGCCTGACGTATGATTCACAGCCTGGTTGATCAGGTATCCTTTGGAGGTGCTTATCCAGTTCTCTCTTGAACACTGTGAGGGGTCTGCCAGTTATGCTCCTTATGTGTAGTGGAAGCGTGTTGAACAGTCTCGGGCCTCTGATGTTCATAAGAGTTCTCTCTCAGAGTACCTGTTGCACGATGGGGAAGAAAATGGGACAAGGGAGTTGTGAGGGAATCTAGATTCCCTCAGCTAGTTTTCCTAGTTGCTAGATTAGGCTAGTCGCTCTAAGGAGTCTAGAAACTGAAGCTTTCAAACTAACATATACTTGTGGGGTGTTGAATGAAAGCTTATGTTAAGGACTGTCGTTTGGGACGGGCTAGGAGTCTGTGATTGCTCTGTAGAGAGAATTACAGAAATTTTCCTGTTCTGTGAAATAGGATGGGAGTTGAGAGTGAAGTGGTGTAGGGAGGTACTTGACTCTCCCAACGGTTTTACAGGGAGGAGGGACAGAGGGGTGAACGTTGCCCCCCCCCCCCACCCCACCATGTGAGACAGTGCGCGACTGTCTTTAGGCCTCCCCCTCCTTGTGACGTCACAGGACGCCTGAGGGTGAGTGAGGCCTGAGATTGGGTTAGGCCCTCTGCTCCGAGCTGTGTTTTGGGCGCGAACAGCTGTGATTGGAAGCGGCACCATGGTGGTGTGCCGGCTTCCTGCTGATTGGTCAAGACAAAGTAGGGGGGGACGTATGGGCATTTTGAGTTTCCTTAGCCTGCGAAATCGTCAGTTTGAGCTGGGTAGCAGGTGGACGAGGACGTAGCTGGGTGGAGGGGGGAATCTCCCCCCTCCACCCCCGTTAATCACGGACGTTACCGTGTTGTCCAGCAGGGATGGCACTCCTGCCATCCCGGGTTGTGTCTAGGCTCAATTTTCGTGAAATCTGGGGCCGATGAGGTACGGAAGGACCAGTAAAATAGCCTCAGAGACAGTGGGCACCCACGAAGCAGCTGGCAGAGCCTCATGGTGTAACAGGTGGTTCAAATAACCTGTGTAGTGTTGATGGACAATTGGCGGAATACGGGCAGGGCCTCCTAGAGTAATTGTGGTGAGATTACAGGCCCCTGTTGGACTTTGAATTCCGCCAGGCGGAGTCAGTGTGGGGATGCCGCCGGCCATTGTCACCCCAGTGTAGAGCAAGGCAGGCTCTGGTTTGATGGGATTGTTGGTCATTCCTCATCCACGTGTGTATGCCCGGGGGCCACCCCCAGGCCACCCAGGCCACCCGCCCGCCCGCTTGGCCCGGCCACCCCGCCTGCCCACGCGCCGACTACCCCAGGCCACCCGCGGCTACCCCCCCCCCCCTCTCAGCTCAGGAGGGGCGCTGTGGGCCACGCGGTGGCCACATGCCTCGCAAACGTCAAGCCGCCTGCTATCGCTGTATCTATCAATGATTTCTGTGTTGTTTACTAGGATTTCTCTGGCGATGGTTTGGTTGTGGGAAGAGATTATATGTTCCTTAATGGAGCCCTGTTGCTTATGCATCGTTAAACGCCTAGAAAGAGATGTTGTTGTCTTGCCTATATACTGGGTTTTTTGGAGCTTACAGTCCCCAAGAGGGCATTTGAAGGCATAGACGACGTTAGTCTCTTTTAAAGCGTTCTGTTTTGTGACTGGAGAGTTTCTCATGAGTAGGCTGGCCGTTTTTCTGGTTTTATAGTAAATCGTCAGTTGTATCCTCTGATTTTTGTCTGTAGGGATAACGTTTCTATTAACAATATCTTTCAGGACCCTTTCCTCCGTTTTATGAGCTGTGGAAAAGAAACTACTATTAAACTAAAAGAAAGGACTATTTTACAGGAACTTCTTTTCCACAGCTCATAAAACGGAGGAAAGGGTCCTGAAAGATATTGTTAATAGAAACGTTATCCCTACAGACAAAAATCAGAGGATACAACTGACGATTTACTATAAAACCAGAAAAACGGCCAGCCAACTCATGAGAAACTCTCCAGACACAAAACAGAACGCTTTAAAAGAGACTAACGTCGTCTATGCCTTCAAATGCCCTCTTGGGGACTGTAAGCTCCAAAAAACCCAGTATATAGGCAAGACAACAACATCTCTTTCTAGGCGTTTAACGATGCATAAGCAACAGGGCTCCATTAAGGAACATATAATCTCTTCCTACAACCAAACCATCGCCAGAGAAATCCTAGTAAACAACACAGAAATCATCGATAGATACAGCGATAGCAGGCGGCTTGACGTTTGCAAGGCACTACACATCAAGAAGTCAACACCAGCAATCAACAGCCAATTAATGCACAGCTATATTCTACCCACCTCAAGACTCCGCTCCAATATAGAAGCATCAAGAAATATGGACCAATAGGCTTTCTACAAACACTTCTATTCAATACCCATTGTTTCGTGTTCTGTCTTGTGTTGATGAAATTAATACCCTATTAATACCACCTCTTGTTCTGTCTTGTGTTGATGAAATTAATACCTATGAATGCCACCTCACCCCATCCACCTCACTCAAATGTAGATATAAAATCGGAGATGCGTAAGTTCTATTCAGTTGTGTATTTGTAAACTAAAGTCTTTGAAAATGTAATAAGTTTTACGAAACGCGCTCGTGTCGCGTCAGACTAGAAATAAAAATGAATTTTGGAGAATTGATTTTTGATTTACCTCCAACAGTGAAAAGAAATGTACGAAAGATTGAGAAAATTCGTGTTAGAATTATTAATCTTACTTTTTCGGTCATATTTAATAATATATATATATATATATATATATATATATATATATATATATATATATATATATATATATATATATATATATATATATATATATATATATATATATATATATAAGTGTGTAGACAGACACAAGTATGTAACCGGTCAGTGTAGAGATTTACCATATAAATGATCCAGTTGTCGATTCTATATAATCGGTCAGACTGGATTAGTGCGATGGAGTACCAGCATGAATAATTATAATCATTATGTTGCAGGGATACCCTGGTAGTGGGTACCCTGGTACCCTGCAGTGGGTACCCTGAGGTCTTTGTAGTTAGTTACATTTACCTGATGATATAATTTTCATTGATTATGTGAATGCCATTTCTATATGTTCATTTGCATGTTTTATGTACTGTGTGGTGAGTCAGTAGATGTGATTGCTGACTGATTGCCTAATGATGTCATTAGCATGTGGGGTATGCTGACGGCATCATTATGTTGCAGGTTTGTGCAGTGTTGTTATCAGTTTATACGATATTGCTGCCCTGGGAGCTGTGATGATGGTTTAAGGGACCTCTCGGATTATTCAGGAGAAATTCACAGTACTTAATGAGAGCAGGCAGTTGATTGGTTAATTGCCTTGCTGAGGTAAGTGTGTGTTCACAGTAGTCCTTTGCAACGGTTGCAAGATAAGGGGGGCAGTAATATTGGTATACTCTTGTTGTTGCACAACAGTGTGTCATTATTGTGTGGGCACAGTAATTAACGAGTTGCAGTAGCCGCAACTGTATGTGGGCAGTGCATTTGTGCTGTTGCATGCCATTGTAGTGTGACCTATGTAACACTGGGGTTACTTTGTTTCTTTAAGTTGTGTTGAGGACTTAAGGATTCAGTGAGTTAATAATTGGGGAATTAACTGGATAAGGGGTGCACACTTATTGTTGAGTGAGTGAGGGCTGTTATGACAGAAAACAGCGTTGAGCTTGAGAGAGATACGTCTCGGGAGCAATTAATTGTCCATGTGACAACTAATTGACCACTCTAGCTAATTATATAATTAGCCTTCTCATCATGAATTCACGTAGTGGGAGAGGATCTGTCAGTATTTGTGTTAACGGTATTTGCTCGGGACTAATTACCTTTCGGGGGTATAGCAATTAGTGGCTCATGTTAATTAGGGGAGTAATTAACGTCTGGAGGGCTCAGATGACTCGGTAAAGCGAGGTCATGGAGCTAGCATAAATCGTTGTATTAATCATATCCTGTCTGAGGACAGTGGATTAATTGCACTCATGTTAAATTAGGGGTAATTAACTCCTTTCCCGTGAATTCACAGTGTTTGATGAGACCTGCTTAGGCAGTGCGGAGTGAGACGTATATATGGATGATTAATTATCGGTCCTGGTGACAGTTAATTAATTGCTCGGAGTTAATTAGGGTAATTAACACTCACTAGTAATTTTTTGACACAGACTGTTGAGAAGCTACCAAGTTAGGGTAGGCTTAGTTAACGTAACTCAATTGGGATGTAATTAGTGGTCCGTTTGACCTTAATTAAGAATTACTCACTGAATACTTGCAACGAGTCAAGTGTGATGTAATATAAGTTTGAGTTATTGTTAACAAGAGAGACAAGTGTTAATGATTAACGTAGAGTATCATCATGTTGTTGTCTATGAGAGACAATTGTTTGTGATTACCGTAGTACTTTGTTGCTGACTGCTGCGATCAGTCAATTAACGTAATTAATCACATAATCAATGTATTGATTAAGGCAATTTCTTTTGGTTGTCGTCTGGTGACGAGAGTAGAGTAATCTAGGGATTTGTGGAGCTGTGTCCCAGAATCCCGCCTTGCCTGTCTTTGTTTACTGTTTACAGTGCAACTTCTTGTAGGGAGTTGCAAAGAGTGTTCACACTGGGTTGTGATAGGGGGAGTCACTGTTGGACTACCCGCCTAGTTACGTGGGTCTCTCCTGGGGGGCGGGAGGACCCTTAAGCTTGTGATTAGAGTAAGCTGTCAGGGAAACCGTGACACTATTGATTGCATGCTTGCGTCTTCAGTGGGCATCATTGTTCAGTTAGTCCACTTGTCAGCCCGAAGTGTCAGCAGGATGGAGCCTGCTGTCATTTCTCGAGGGGCTGTTGAATAGCTGTGTTGCAATTGCCACTGGATGGACAATAACGTAACCATTCGCTGTGGAGTAACTTAGTCTGTGATATTTTTCTTTGATTTGCAATATTGCGTCATCAGTGGGCACACCTGTGTTCAGGTTAGTTCAGTATGCAGCCGCACAGCAAGGGTTGCTTTTTAGCTGTTTGTTATCGTGCCACTGAATGGACATTAACGTAACGTAAACTCGGTAATGTAGTAGTTAGTCTCTTGTTATTAATAAATTGTTATGTTATAGAAAACGGTCTTTGATGTCAACCCTTCAACCATATTATTCCACACATGTTTCTGCATATTATTAAATGTTGATGTGATCTTGATATGACGGCTGTTCTTGGGAATTCGAATTCCAATTCATAGCGCCACATCAAATATAAATATTTGATTGTGAGAACCCGTCGGTTACCCTTTATTAGTTTTAACGTCCTGTTTAACTAGGAGGAGCCAGCGGCCTATTGTGGACAGGTTTTCACCCTTGGTGGTGGAGGCCTGGCGGTTTGCTCCCGCTTTTCCTTTTTTTATTGGACTCATGCTTAACTGCCGTGAGCAGCCTTTAAACTTGTAGTCCACCTCCTAAGGGAGGTAGGCGTAGAAAAAAATCTCACAGGAGTGATAAATGGTTGGGAAGAAGAGGGGACGGGGGAGTGGGGAATGGTTGGGAGGTCGAGAGGACGGAGGAGTGAGGAATGCTTGAGGGGGATGAGGGACGGGGGAGGACTGGGAGACACGGGAAGGTTGCTGTGGCTCACCAATGCATGGCCGGGTATAGCTAGTATATAAATAAAAATGTATATGATCGTTTGTTTAAAATCGCTAATCTCTGAAAGTTCTTCACCGATTGCTTTGAAATTTTCACACAACGTTCCATTCACATCTGAGCAGGTTTTTATATACAGACTATATGGGGGGTAGGTTTACATGTGTTCAACATTTGGCTGCTGGAAAGGGTTCTCCGTCGGCTTCGGGCTGTTTTTGATAAGGACTTCTTCTCGTATGAACTTCTTTTTTATATTCACTGAGCATAGTTGATTTGTAATATAATTTTATTAGAGGTGTTGTGGTTTCTGTTCTAGGTTCAGGATTGTACCATCGGTCCAGGTGTCTTCTTACAGCAGCGTTCATTTCCGTGTTGCTATATCCATTGTTCACCAATGTTCATTGTACCTGAGTTAATCTTTCAAACTCTCTACTCACGTTGCTCCATTCGGAGCAGTGGGCATGCACTCGACGAATATAAGCATTGGGAACACTAGCTTTGTATCTTTGGGGCACTCACTTTTACCGTTTAGGCATAATCTTATGTTGGTAGGCTTAGTATATACGCTGGTGCTTAAAGAGGTTCCTGTTTTTGTTATTAGTACATCCAAGAATGGCAGACTGTTTTTTCACTATTTTCATGTGTAAATCGGAGTACTGACTCTCTCTCCAGATGGCTTTTTAGATCAATTAGTTCGTTTAAGTCTTTTACTATGACGAAAATGTCATCTACATAACGGCAGTATACAATTGGTTTTTGTCTGCTACTGAAGACTGTCTTCGATGGTTCCCATATGAAAATTAGCAAATAACACTCCTAAGGCCGGCCACACACGTGCAGTTTTAACTGACAGTTATGACTGTTCAGTTATAACTGTCACAGTTCAAACTGACGTCAGTTAAAAATGAAATGCACACACACACACAGTTCAATCTCTCAGTTTTACCATGGATTCCGAGGAGTACGATCTTGCCGCTCTTGGTGTATTCTTTGTAATGCTACAAGCAAATAGAAAAAAGAAAACTAAGAAGCGTAAGCAGTAACTTTTAACTTGCCACAGGCAAGGTTCACATCGATAGAGTTCAATGAATTCAACAATCACTTGGTTTTGTTTACGTGCCATCTCAAACTGCACTGCTACCACCTGTAGAAATGAGAAGTTGAGAACTGTACAGTTACGAATCCCCCACACACGCTCAGTTCAGTTACTCCTTTCAGTTAAAAATATGGAACACTGCATTTGTCGCAGTTTAACTGTACAGTTCTGTTGAACTGACGAAATGAGCAACTGAGATACCCATACACGTGCAGTTTTAACTGAACAGTTATAACTGTCAGTTAAAACTGCACGTGTGTGGCCGGCCTAAGGGGAAGCCCATTGCTACTTCGTCTATTTGTAGATGCATGTCCCTTGCGGACTGATGAAAGGAGTTTCCTTTGTCCATAAAGGGACAAGTATATCAGCATCACAAGTGTTGATCATTCTATTGCCTTGATTGGGAAGATAGATTAGGATTTTTTATTGATCTTAACTAAAAAATTATATATTATACTAAACAGTCCATCTGGTTTATCCATTCGTACCTGTTATTCATTCACAGAGAGTTGCCAGTGAATAGTAGAAGTCGACTGTGTTCTCCCCCCCCCCCCCCGGTAGTATCCTTAACTCGCTCATTTTACTCTCCCGTGACTGGTATCCTTCGTCGCCGGTCACTTTAAAGTACTTATGTTCAGCAAAGACGAAGGTGGTGCCAGCATTAAGTAGTTTTAAGTAACTTTAAGTTTTAGTCATAATTAGCAACAACTCGTTTGGTGGTGGTATCTGTGGTGATACACCTACGATACGTTATAACTACGTTATAAACACATAATTACTTTCCATCCACTTCAAGACCCAGAGCCAAACGCAGACACAGCAGCTGATGACCCTACTAATACCCATTGATTAATTTATTCATTGATACCCATTGATCCATTTAGTCATTGATATATTCTTAATACCCCCTTGTTATGGCATTCATCCACCACTTTACTCAAAAAGTATATAATCCAATGTTAAACACGGTAAAATTGTCTTTGAAAATGTAAAGTGTACCTTGCATACCGCATCTCCATAGCGCCAGACTATAATAAAGTATAAAAAGTAACTTTGGAGAGTTAATTTTTCAACTTCCCTAGACAGTGAAGAAAAACGTAAGAAATATTGAGAAGATTCGTGTGAGAATCATTAATCTTACCCTTTCAGTTTTACATATATAAAGTATGTCGTACGTAGTTGCCAGAACGCTACTTGGGATAATAGGCAAGACCCGATTTCCCTACAAGGCAGTGATTTTCGTTATTTAAAAACCATATTTCTAAGGTTTTTTAATTGCTATTATTACATTATGTTAAGAACATAATGTAATAATAGCAATTAAAAGCGTGATGTTGTTTTTACAGACTTAGTTATGTTAGGTTAGGTTAGAATAGGATAGGATAGGATTGGTTAGGTTTGGAGAGGTTAGGTTAGCTTTGATAGGTTAGGCTAGGTTTGATAGGTTAGGTTAGGTTTGATAGGTTAGGTTTGATAGGTTAGGTTTGATCGGTTAGGTTAGGATAGATTAGGTTAGGTTAGGTTTGATAGGTTAGGTTAGGTTACGTATGATAGGTTAGGTTAGGTTAAGATAGGTTTGGTCATATTTATACGTTAGTTTTAACTCCTATTAAAAAAAATCCTATATATATTACAGTTATCCATTATAATATAATGGATAGCTTTATCCTTTATATAAAAACAATATTTATATTTATAATAAGATTTTTTTTTAGAAAAATATATAATTTTAGGAGAACTCGTCCTATTAGGCCAATCGGGCCTTCATATGACTATATTGCTCTCCATACGAGATTGTGTAGCAGTAGTGGAACATTAGGCAAGGAATCCTGGCTGCTGCTTGGCCCTCTTGGCCCCCCTTCACCTGGAGCTTGGCCCTCCTGGCCGCACTTCCCTGGAGCTTTGCCTTCCTGGCCCCACTACCCTGAAGCTTGACCTTCATGGCCCCTTCTCTGGAGCTTGGCCCACCTGGCCCCCTTCCCTGGATCTTTGTGTGGTGCGAGTGGTTCTGCTACAGATCCGTTAAAACAACCTGGCCCTGCTGCTTCAAGGTTAAGCCCTGGCTCTCCTCTCTCTACGATGAAGCTTTTTCTCCAGACTACTCTTACATCTCTCCCCACTTCCCGCTCACACTTTACCTATAAAAGTCGATTGATTAACTGACTACTGACCTTCCCTAGAATGGAACCCCACATCAACTGCCTAACTCCGGGGTACCTTTTACTGCGAGGTGATCAAAAGCATTAGGTAAAAAGTAAACTTTTCTGTCCCCCGCGGGATTCGAACCCAGGAATGCCGATTGTGAGTCGAGAACGAACCCAACTGTTTTGCAGATATGATCAATATCCTTAGTTAATACAAAAATTAAAGTCAACATTTTGTGTTAGAGGTCTCCACATACCTTATAACAGTCAGCCAGAAGGATAACATTATCAACAGGTCCCGCAGCCATCCTCCTCCGTGGCTCCCAGTGTACTGAATGACCAACTCAGCACCGATGTGTGGCCTCCACACTGCCAAATGCTGCTGTCATGTTTTAGCGAGAGTTTTTGGTTTGCTATTACATTTCCCTGTCATAGTTGATGGCATTTGTGTTACATAGTTTATGATGAATATATGTGACCCCATCACACAGGATAGTTAGTCCTACACGGGCATGTGATCAATCGCCTGCACTGGCAATTTTTTTTTATTTTGTTCCCTTCAACTCCTGGCAACTTCGGGAGGTGGAGGGTTTTCATATAGTTTCAAGGGCCCCAGTTCCCCCAACCACAACTCATGGGAAGAGGTGAACGCTCCTGAGCACGCATATTTTTCTGCAACACAAACTAGAATTTATACAAAATGGATAGTTGGCCTCATCTCATCTGACGGAGTTAATTAAGATGACATCATTAATGGTTAGTTAATGACATTTACCAGTCTTTATGCATGACATTACACACAATGGAAAGGGTTGCATTGCGGTTACCTTGTGATGATTTCGAGGCTCAACGTCAATGCGGTCCGGTCCTCGACCAGGCCTCCTCGTTGCTGGACTGGTGATTCATACTTTAGGCTGTTGGACGCGGCTGCTCGCAGCCTGACGTATGAATCACAACCTGGTTCATCTGGGTCCGCAGTATTTCAGTAAAAGAACATAAGGGTTATCTTGAGATGATTTCGGGGCTTTAGTGTCCCCGCGGCCCGATCCTCGACCAGGCCTCCACCCCCAGGAAGCAGCCCGTGACAGCTGACTAACACCCAGGTACCTATTTTACTGCTAGGTAACAGGGGCATAGGGTGAAAGAAACTCTGCCCATTGTTTCTCGCCGGCGCCCGGGATCGAACCCTGGACCACAGGATCACAAGCCCAGCGTGCTGTCCGCTGGGCTTGTGATCCCGGCTCCCTTAAAACGACCGGCTGAAGGCAAAAGCAATAAACCTCTGTTGTTTAACATCGTGAGTTTAACATCGACATACAAATCTCAAAGTGTTTCAATACAAAACTCAAAGGTTGTATTGTTTTTAGCATGTCGTGGTAAATTGGTCTTAGGCGTATAAGGTGTGTGCTTAGGCTTACCCAGTGTGCAGGTTCGAATCCTCCTCATCTTTCCTACCGATTTTCTCAGAAGTATCATACAAATAATAATATTAATAATACTGTTTTCATAAAATATATGCATACAAAGAACATTAGTCAGAGGTGTATAACAGGTGTACAACAGGTGTATAGTGCAGCCTCGTGGCTACATTCACACTACAGGCTTTCCTGGTGGCTAAATTCACACCACAAGACTGCCTGGTACCTACACACACATTACAGGGCTGCCTGGTTTCTATACTCACACTACATGGCTGACTGGTGGCTACAATCACACTAAAGGGCTACCAGGTAGCTATCACTCACACTACATGGCTGCCTTGTGTCCTTACTCATACTACATGACTGTATGGTTGCTACACTCACACTACATTGTTTCCTGGTTACAAAACTCAAACTACAGATTTCCCTGATGGCTAAAATCTCACTACAGGGCTGCATAAAAGCTACACTCACGTTACATGGCTGCCTGGTGGCTACACTCACACTACATAGCTGCTTGGTGGTTACACGCACACTACATAGCTGCCTGGTGGCTACACTCACACTACATAGCTGCCTGGTGGCTACACTCACACTACATAGCTGCTTGGTGGTTACACGCACACTACATAGCTGCCTGGTGGCTACACTCACACTACATAGCTGCCTGGTGGCTACACTCACACTACATGGCTGCCTGGTGGCTACACTCACACTACATAGCTGCTTGGTGGTTACACGCACACTACATAGCTGCCTGGTGGCTACACTCACACTACATAGCTGCCTGGTGGCTACACTCACACTACATAGCTGCTTGGTGGTTACACGCACACTACATAGCTGCCTGGTGGCTACACTCACACTACATAGCTGCCTGGTGGCTACACTCACACTACATGGCTGCCTGGTGGCTACACTCACACTACATAGCTGCTTGGTGGTTACACGCACACTACATAGCTGCCTGGTGGCTACACTCACACTACATAGCTGCTTGGTGGTTACCGTCACAATACATTGCTGCTTGGTGGCTACACTCACACTACTGAGCTGCCAAGTGGTTACATTCACACTACATTGCTGCCCGGTAACTACACTCACACTACATGGCTGACTGGAGGCTACAATCACACTACATGGCTGCCTCGTTTCTACATTCACACTACATGGCTGCCTAGTAGCTACACTAACATTACAGGGCTGCCTGGAGCCTACACTCGCACTACATGGCTGCCTAGTGGCTACACTCACACTAAAAGGCTGCCCGATCGCTACAGTCACACTACAGGGCTTCCTGGTGGCTGCACTCACACTACAGGGCTTCCTGGTGGCTACACTCGCACACTTCAGGGCTGTCTGGTGCCTACCCTCACACTACAGGGCTGCCTGGTGGCTACACTCACACTTCAGAGCTGACTGGTGGCTACACTCATACTACGTGGCTGCCTGGTGGCTACACGCACACTACAGGGCTGCCTGGTAGCTACACTCACACTACTTGGCTATCTGGAGGATACACTCACACTACGTGGCTGCTTGGTGGTTACACTCACACTACGTGGCTGCTTGGTGGTTACACTCACACTACGTGGCTGCTTGGTGGTTACACGCACACTACATAGCTGCTTGGTGGCTACACTCCTGCTAAAGGGCTGCCTGGTTTCTACACGCACACTACGTGGCTGCCTATTTCCTGCACTCACACTACATGGCTGCCTCGTTGCTACACGCACACTACATGGCTTCCTGGTGGCTACATTCACACTACATGGTTGCCTGGTGGCTACACTAACACTACATGGCTCCTTGATGGTTACATTCACACCACATAACTGCCTGGTGGTTACACGCACGTTACATGGCTCCCCAGTGGCTACACCCACACTATATTGCTGCCTGCTGGTTACACTCAAAGTACATGGCTGCCTAGTGGCTCTACTAACACGATAGGGCTGCCTAGTGGCTACACTCACACTACATGGCTGACTGGCGGCTACATTCACACTACATGGTTGCCTGGTGGCTACACTAACACTACAAGGCTGCCTGGTGGCTACACTCACACTACATGGCTGCTTGGTGATTACACTCACATTACATGGCTGCCTAGTGGGTACACTCACACTACATGGCTGACTGGCGGCTACAATCACACTACATGGCTGCCTGGTTGTTACAATCACACTACATGGCTGCCTGTGGATACATTCACATTACAGGGCTGCCTGGTGCCTACACTCACACTACATGGCTGTCTGATGGCTACACTCACACTACAGGGCTGCCTGGTGGCTACACTCACACTACAGGGCTGCCTGGTGGCTACAGGACCACCAGGCTACTACAGGAGAGGACCACGGGGCCCGGTCGATGTCGGGCCCCGTGGTCCTCTCTTGTTCTTATGTCTTACATGCTTCTTCGGCTTTGTGTATTCATCGACAGGTGGGTCTTCATAATGTTTGAGCATGTTGACGTGGTAATTCTTCCTGGCACCATCGACGTCGAGCACGTAGTTTAACGAGTGCGAGCACTCCACTACCGTGAATGGGCCCTTCCACTGCAGCAAGAGAAGTAACTTCCTTCCTGCTGGTGGGAAGTAACAAAAGTACCTTGTCCCCTACATTGAACTTGTGTTCTTTTATTTTTTTCACCTTCGCAGACACTCCCTGAAGGTCTCGTAATTTCCAAGGTTTTTCTGGGCGAGTCAGCTTGTTGCTCTCTGACCTCGTGGTGACAAGTGCCACGAGCGAGTTACCTGTTAATGGAGTTGCTGTTGCTTCAACCAGGGGTTTTGATTCTCTCTCCATTTCTTCACAGCTTGCTTTCTCTCCCTTATTCTTCAGCTGGGTGAGGGTGTGGTCACTCCCTGTGACGTCACCCCCGGGCGTGTCACCCGTGGCACCAGCTGACTAAGGGCGGCTGCACCCAGCTGTGTCAGCTTCCGCACTCTCCCCCGTTTTCTTTGAGGGTGGACTTGGGCAATCAGAGACTCCCGGGACATTCCCCAATAAAAGTCCATATACAGCACGTTCCTGTTGAACGGCACGAATTTTTCCTTTGATGTAAGGTGTGTCGACCCACACATACACCTCCGCCATCTCTTTAGCATAGCCTTTTGGAAATTTGACATAGATGTATCTACCTGTCTCAGATCCTGGCTTTACAACGCTTTTTCTTACCATGTGGGTAGTGGCGCCTTTGTCACGGAAGATTTTCGCGGATTTTCCATTAACATTTCCGTCCACCACCTTAAGGGTCCAAGCTAGTGGATCCTTTCCAATGTTGGGATGTTTCTTACCACTTGAGCTCACACCTGCTATGTAACCTAGTCGGTTTTGCCTTGCAATCAGCTGCACGATGACCTGGCTTACCACAGGTGTAACACTTGTACACGTGTTTGTTGGAGGAGTTTCCCTGCTCCCCTGACACGCCAGTCTTAGGCTTAGCTCCCTCGCCAGTACCTGTAGCATGATGCTTCTCGTGCAGCTTCACCCTTTTCACCTGTCTCCTGGCCCCAGCCCACAGATCAGCTTGCTTGGCCATAGACAGATTTGACACAACTTCCTGCTCTTTGAGCTTGATGCACAGAGACGATTCGCGTGCTTCTAAAAACTGCTCGCGAATTATCAGTTGAAAGAACTCCATGCACCCAGGAGTAGTCTCCATGAGTTCACAGTAACGGTTTAGACTCAATTCTAACCACTGTAACAGTAGCACATATGTCTCCCCTTTTTGCAATTGAGCCCTACGGAAATTCTCTAGCATCCGGTCTGCAGTGATGCCAAAACCGTTCAGCAGCCCTGTTGTCAATGCCTCGTAATCTCTGCGCTGGTGCGGACCCAGACTATTGTAGATAGTGCCCTACCCTTTAGCAACGCACTAAGAGTGAGTGCCCACTTTGATCTTTCCCACGCGCAATCTGGGGCGTGACCTTCGAAACGCTTGATGTATGCATCCATCGAGTCGCCCCATTCATCAAAGTTAGCTAGTTTGGGTAGTTTGACAATCTTAACTTGTTCAACGTTAGTCTCTGTTGAACGACCACTTGCTGGTCATCCTGCCTCACTTATACCTGCATGAGAGCTATGCGTTCAGTACTCTCTCTGTTCTGCTGATCAGTCCAGAGTATATTTTCTCTGTTCTGCTGATCAGTCCAGAGTTTCATAGCTTGCTCTGCTACATTATTCCCTTCGAATCCCAACTCCCTAACCTGGTTACGGTATTCCTCTAAGGTGAATAATTGCGAGCCTGTAATACCTACTCTTTGAGCTGGCGACGTCCACAAGGACCTTTTGGGCAGAGATTCTTCCCTGTAGAATCCCCCCCACCCCAATGAACTATTTAAAGGGCCGTTTTCTCTCGCAGCATGCGTGATTCTAGTGACATCATTCTCAGTGACGTCACCCACAGGGGTCTTTAGCTGCAAGTTGTCTCTCACTGGGGTCTCTCCCACTGCGTTAGCTCTCACCTGGGTCTCACCATCGATAGCTTCATCAAGTAGGATGAGACTCGTGCACACCACCTCAGCACTACCCTGCATGTGTGCTTGTAGCATCACCTCTTCCGTGGCCCTCAAGTGCTACTCCACTCATTCCTTACACTCTTGCTCAGTAAGAGTGTCGTAGTCCTCGGGTCTACGAGCGGTCAAGGCCAAGCGAAAATACAGGTAGCGTTGTTTGTACTCTCCACACACAGACATACTGGTGGTGTGTGCACCTAACAGGGTGTTAAACGTCCTCTAAATACTGGTCGTCACTTTTGAACTTTCTTTGAAAATTTAAGTGCGAACTTTTACTTTACAGCCTAGCTCATTGGTTCCAACTAAGCCAATCACGTTCGGCGCCAGATGTGGGGTTTTCTATTTTGCTTTCCCGACTGCAATGTGTACGTCGCCAATGTATATGTGGCAGATGCTTCACGAAGCTGTTGGAATCAGCAGAGAAAATACGAGAGCAACCGTATAGGGCCTGGGAGCAAGGTCGAGTTTGAGTCCTTGAGGGTCTCTTCTCAAACTAGCCTCACCTGGTCCTGGTCGACGTTGATCGTTGGAATCTCCTCAATGCTTTAACACTTTAAGGGACTCCTAGGGTCCTCATCACATTTATAGTTTAGTGAATAATAGGCAACTCGGTGTTGAAGACACCTGGAGCTGAAGGCTTGAGTAAATAGTTGGCAGTATTCAGAAGTGGTTCAACGGAAACACCGCATAAAGCTTAACAGTAACTTATTTACTAACTTAACCACTAATACAAAAGGTGCTTGATTTACTTTAGATTGGCGTCAGAAAGGCAATGGTTGCATTAGCGAGACTCTTGACATCTGGCTAATCGATTCGGATCCACTCGTGGAGAAACACTTAACTTAACACAGTTGACAGCCAATCATTAACATGACAAACCTAACTGCCGGTATGCAAAGGGATCACAAGAGTTCCAACCGGATACTCGGGTAATGATGATGCGCAATAAATCACAATGGGCACTGTCAATGGGACAGGCAATAACATGCACAATAATAATATCACACAATACTAAATGTGTGGCGTATGTGAAGCTCACATTCACAGACGAGTGTAATGTCGTGACACCACACAGGTAAACACGCATACACCGTAGGGTGTCTAGGTCTCCACCTATACCTGTGTCAGGTATAAGAATGTGAGAACTGTGGTTGATCCCTCAGATCAACACAGACAGACACAATAATACAATAACAAGATCATGTACTTACAAGTAGGCTTATTTACTCACTCACTCAGGCACATTTATGCAAGAACTCGTAGGTGGCCTGACAGCTGGTTTCGCTCGTTTTGACGTGAGACCATTGGCGACAGGCTTTCTCACAAACCGTACTTGACACGGAGGGTACTCGCAGGAGGGCGTGCTGTATGTCTAACAGACACACGCACACACTTGATGGCACTGGTGGTGAGTAAGGTGGTGACGTCACATAGTACATTGAGGCAGGGTGGCTAGAGGCTAGATACACGCTCTGGTGTGAGATGGCGGCTGATTATATGGTACCATGCGGTAAACTGTGGTAAAAGTCACAACCAGATTTACTTAGGTGGAAGCACTACCATAGTTCACTCTAGGTTACTCACAACGATCTCAACTTGTCACCAAGGGTTACCTGATACCAGTCTGTTTCGCTCTGGTGATTTGTCCACTAGGCTTCTAAACAATATAGTCACGATCGCGATTCCGGGCGAGTGTTGATATATAGAAAAAAGGCTGAGTTTAACTTGATGGTGAGGAATGGACGGTGTTCAGTCTATTGGCCGATAGACAGAGCAAGACATGTCCACTGGCTACGAACTTCCTCACATGAATACCCTTGCCAGTGGCTGCAGGGCATCTCATGGGATACAACACAAGGGATTACAATTTGACCAATGGCATTACAGCAAAAGAGTGGGAAACCAATCATATTGATCATTCCATGATCAATATGATTGGAATGATCAATATGCAGAGGTGACGTCACAAACACGTCACGACCATGTCACAGTTGTTATTCTCCATGCGCCCGGTTGAGGCTGACCCCAGAGGTCAGATCTGTCGCCTCGCTGGCGTCCTCTCTGTCTCACGATGGCACATCCACTGTGTACCAATGACTCTATGGCATGGATGCTTAACTTCCCTGTATCTACTCCCTATCTGGACATACGGCGGCCTCCGTATTTTAAAACATATTCCTGGTTATGTGGGCATCCTGCAGATACCCAACATGACAGTTTACCATCTAGGGTTAACAGAGATAGGGCTTGTGCACGAGATTGGTGCACTGTGCACTGCAATGAGCAATTCAAGTCAGCTGTGGGATAATCTTGAGAGACCATCCTCTCACACCCGGGATAGCCATCTCCTTGAAACTCCATTCCTTTCTCATTAGTAGGGCCATTCTGCCTCATCCCCTACCCTCCCTCTCTTTCCTTACTACTGTGTACTCCTGGTGAACACGGCATTCGTTATGATTCCTAAGAATTTTGTTTCAGTGAATTCGATTACATCTGGATTCACTTCATGTGCTCTTTTCCTTAGTTCACTTGCCTTGCTTGTGGTCCCATCTCTGTTCGAGTACATTACCTTGAAACTGACTCTCTTCTGCTTCTTCTCTGGGGGGACCTGTGGGCTCTGGGGAGAGCAGGGGCTGGGAGGAACTGATACGGGGAGATGGTGGAGGAGGAGGGCTGGGAGGTGGTGGGGGAGGGGGGGTGGGGGTGAGGGGAGAGGGGGATGGTAGGAAAAATGGGTGAGAGGGGGAGGGTTGGAGGGGAGAGTGAGAAGTTGGGGGGTGTGGGAGATGGGGAGGTTTGGGAGAGGCATGGGGGGAAGAGAGGCTTGGAGGGATGGGAGAGAAAGGGGGCTTTGGGAAAGAAAAGGGGGGGGGAGGTCTTGGGGGGTGTGGGGGGAAAGGGAAGGCTGAGGTGGGTGAGGAAGAGGGGAGGGTTTAGGGGAGTGGTGGAGAGGGGAAGGCTTAGGTGGGGTGGGGGAGAGTGGGGGGCTTAGGGGGTGGGGGAGAATGGAGGGCTTGGGGGATGGGGGAAAAGGGAGGTCCTGGGAGAGGGGTGAGTAGTAGGAGGGTGGGTGGGGGGTAGGTGCCCTTGGTGGGTACTTATTGGGGGGCTGTCAGGGGATGAGGCAGGTAGAGTGTCTGTTGGGTAGAATGTGCGGGTGGTGCTCCACTCCCTGTGGCTGTTGCACTTGTCATGTTCACAGAAATGGTACCATCCGTTTTCTATGTGCGGCGGCTGAGACGCCAGGAGGAGGTAAACAATAGAGCGTACAGGACGCCCGCCAAGCTTGGTAGCTACTAGTCATGTAATCATATTAAGTATTAAAGTCAGTAACCAAGTCATTACTTTACATCAACCTTACAACCAAGACTTCCTCAGTGTAACACACAAACACCACATTGGCGACGAGGATGAACTGTGAACGCAGGTATTTGTTCAGTTTCAAACACAAGGGAGAAGCATGCTGCCTGGAGGAGGAAGAGAAGCTGTGAGCGCCATACCCGATGCTGTATGCTAACCGATGCTGTGTGCTAACCTATGCTGTGTGCTACCCAAGCTGTGTGCTACCCAAGCTGTGTGCTACCCAAGCTGTGTGCTACCCAAGCTGTGCTGAAGAAAACTGTGTACTGAGGAATCTGCCGACGTTGTGTACGAAACGACGCTTTTGATGTGTACAAAACCTGATGTTTTGGTTACGAAACGACGCTTCGTGCTACAAAATTCATCACACTGAACTGACTGCTGTACCAACTGCTGCACCAACTGCTGTACCAACTGCTGTACCAACTGCTGTACCAACTGCTGCTGTACCAACTGCTGCTGTGCCAACTGCTGTGCTGCTGCTGTGAGTAGGAACAACACATGTACACAAGGGCTAGGTAAGAAGTCAGTTGCTGCTATATTGTGCACTGTTGTGAACTTTTTGCATTAAAATGCTTGTGTGCTTTGCAAAATTAAAGTAATTACAGTGAATTCTTGACTAACATTTTCAGTGCAGTAAGTGTTTAATATTCTGAGGAACATTTAAGTGATAAGTTTACATTTATTCAGTAAAAATGGCAAATATACCTCAGTTTCCTGCATTTGATCCTGACTGTGACCAGACAAACCTGTCACAGAGGTGGGTCAAATGGCTTAAAAGGTTTGAAAATTTGTTGATAGTTTCTGACATCAAAAGTGCTGAAAGAAAGCGTTGCCTTTCTACTTCATTATGCAGGTGATAGAGTTTGTGACATCTTTGACACACTGAAAGACACTGGTGGTGCCAAAGATTATGGACACTGCCAAAGCCAAACTAACAGAGCATTTCAATCCAAGGCAAAATACTGCAATGGAAATTATGCATTTCAGGAGAGCAAAACAACTCTCTAATGAAACTGTGGATCAATACCACACACGTCTGCAGGGTTTAGCAGCCCATTGTGAGTTTGCTGATGTTGACAAAGAAATCAAACAACAAATAATTGAAACATGCACATCTACACGTCTCCGTCGAAGAGCTCTAGAACTTGTTGATGATGAAAGTTCTCTACCAAGATACTGAATATTGCTCGTCGAATGGAAGATGCTGCACGTGATGCTCGTGTCATGGAGTGCAGTGCAATAAAGGTTCTGCCACTGTTACTAACAGTGATGAGGTACGTAAGGTTCAGGGAGGACATCGTAATCAAAGAAGATATCATGGCAAACCTAACAGTAAATTTAGCCGAGAACCACGTCACAACTGGGGTCAAGGAACAAGGCTCAAGCAGTCACAACGACCCACATCAGAGGGTGTCAACAATAAATGTTACAATTGTGGAGGAGACTACCCACACCAAGATAATGTTTGTCCTGCTCAAGGTAAGAAGTGCTATGAGTGTGGAAAACTAGGTCATTTTGGTGCTGTGTCGTTCCGCACTAAAGAAAACCACAGTCAATGAATAAAAGCACTGTACGAGGATCAGGTCATAGGGGTCGAGGTGGTAAACACAATATTGCACCTCATATCCAGAATGTTAATAATGTACAAGACAACATTTCATTACAACCAGTCTCAGATGACAGTGAATGTGATTATACTATAGAGTACAAGCAATCACAGAATGGAATGATCTTCCAAACAACCCAGAGACAGGTGTATACATTGCTGGTATTTGTCTCAAGGTTCTCATTGACACTGGATCAAACATTGACACCATTGCTGAGTGCCACTATAAAAAATTTAAAAAACAGTTCCCAAAGCTTGAAAACTATAATGGTAGAGCCACTGCCTATGCTTCAAAGGTAGCCTTGCCAGTGATTGGAACTTTCACTGCAGAGATTAAGTCAAAGAATGCAATGCTCATTACTACATTCCATGTTGTTAGGAATGCAAAGGAGTCCTTACTCAGTTACAAGACTTCAACCAAATTGGGGCTACTTCAGCTTTCTAATGCTGTAGCAGTGGAATCTGCAAACAATGTTGATGGTATTGTTGCTGAATTTTCTGATCGATTTAAATCCATAGGTTGTTATACTGATAGCAAAGTACATCTGCATATCAACCCAGATGTAATTCCAGTTGCCCAACCACATCGCCGACAACCATTCCATACTCGCAAGAAAGTCGATGCCGAACTGGATAGGCTGATAGAACTAGATATCATTGAACCAGTAACAGGCCCAACACCATGGGTAAGCCCAATTGTCACTCCACCAAAGCCGAAGAATCCAGATGAGATACGCATTTGTGTGGACATGCGTGTTCCCAACAAGGCAATAATGCGTGAACGCCATCCTACACCGACTGTAGATGATATGATCTACGCTTGAATGGTGCAACTATATTCAGCAAGTTAGATTTAAACAAGGGCTATCATCAGCTTGAACTTGATGATGAGAGTCGCTTCATCACAACGTTTACGACACATCGAGGTCTGTATAGGTACAAGCGCCTGAGTTTTGGTATCAACAGTGCTGCCGAGGTATTCCAGCACATCATCAGCCAGGTATTGCAAGATATACCTAATGCTGACAACATGTCTGATGACATCATTGTTTATGGCCGTACCCAAGCTGAACACGACAAAGCTCTTCGTGCAACATTGCAACGCTTACGAGAAAAGAATTTGACGCTAAGCCGAGCAAAGTGTGAGTTCAATCAACATAAAATTGAATTCTTTGGACATGTACTTAGTGACAAAGGTCTGTCTCCAGATCCTAAGAAAGTTGCAGATATCAAGAATGCTGCACCTCCTTCAACGTCCACTGAAGTACATAGTTTTCTGGGAATGGCAAACTACTGTTCTCGCTTCATTCCAGATTTTGCTACCATTACAAAGCCTCTACGTGAGCTCCTGAAGAAAAATGCATCATGGTACTGGAGCGATATCGAGCAAAATGCATTTGATGCCGTGAAAGATGCACTAGTAGAGAATGCGACTGCTGCATACTTTGATCCATCAATGGACACTGAGTTAACGGTGGATGCTAGTCCTGTTCGTTTAGGTGCTGTGTTAGCCCAACACAAACCTGGTCAACCAGATTCCAGAGTAGTAATTGCCTACGCCAGCCGTTCTCTCACAGATGTTGAGCAACGATACAGTCAGACAGAGAAGGAAGCTCTTGCTCTTGTATGGGGCTGTGAACACTTCAATGTGTATCTGCTTGGTGCACCCTTCACCACGATAGTCACTGACCACAAACCGTTGGAGACCATCTTCAATAATCCAAAGTCCAAACCACCAGCTCGCATTGAGAGATGGGCTCTTCGTCTGCAACCATACAACTTTACGGTGAAATACAAGCCGGGTGCAGGCAATCCCGCTGATTACATCAGTCGACATCCTGCAAACAGTTTCACCATCACCAAGCATCAGCAAGTTGCCGAGGAATATGTACACTCTGTAACCTGTGATGCAGTCCCTAAGGCTCTTACTCTTGATGAAATCCGTACTGCAACCCTAGAGGACCCAACTCTGCAAGCAACAGTGGATGCATTGACTAAGAAAAAGTTTCCACGCATCCCACCCTCAGGAGTTGACCAAGATGCATTCAAAGCACTTGAACGCATCCAGACAGAATTAAGTGTTACGCAACAACGCGACACTGTGCTGCGAGGTACTCGTATCGTGATTCCAGCTGTTCTCCAGCAACGTGCTCTGAAGCTTGCACATCAAGGACACCAAGGTCTTGTTAGGACGAAACAGCTGCTACGAGAAAAGGTGTGGTTTCCTGGCATTGATCGTCAAGCAAAGGATATGCATGATGCCTGTGTCCCTTGCCAAGCTGCAGTGGATACTTCAAGACCAACACCTCTACAACCTTCACCACTACCTGCTGCACCATGGACGGAAGTATCGATGGACTTCTGCGGACCACTACCAACTGGAGAGTACTTGATGGTAGTCATTGATGATCACTCACGTTATCCAGAAGTAGAAATCATCACTTCCACATCTGCAAAGGCTGTCATCCCGAAACTCGACAAGATCTTTTCAAACTTTGGCATTCCTGAAGTTGTCAAGACAGACAATGGACCGCCATTCAATGGACAAGACTTCGTCAACTTTTCTGAGCATATTGGATTCAAACACAACCGTGTGATGCCACTACATCCTCAAGCAAATGGAGAAGTTGAGAGATTCATGCAACCTCTCATGAAAGCGGTACGCTGTGCTCATGCCGAAGGACGATCCTGGAAACAAGCTATGTATGCTTTTCTCAGGAACTACCGTGCAACACCACATGGAACACTGGGCAAGTCGCCTGGAGAACTTTTATTTGGACGTCCTATGAGAATCGCACTACCCGTCATGCCAGCCGAGGTAACGGATAAACGTCTCGCTGAGAAGGATGCACTAGCCAAGGGCAAAATGAAAATTGCTCATGATCAACGTGCAAAGGAACAATTCATAAAGGCTGGAGATACTGTTCTCGTTAAAAAGAAAAAAGAGGGAAAGCTAGATATGCCGTATGATACAAAACCATATAAAGTGATTAGTGTAAAAGGAACTATGGTAACAGCGAGTAATAGAGATCATAGTATAACACGTAATATGGCCTATTTCAAAGTGATTCCAACTAGTGTAGAAAATGATGAAGTGCAAAGTCGTGCAAAAGAAAAAGAAAAAAATAGTTATAACCCTACAAACAATTCATCAAGGGATGTTATTGCATTTAAGGACTCTCGTCCTAAACGTCATGTTAAACGCCCTTCACGATTTGATGATTAATTGTGTTCCTATGTAATGCAAAATATTTACTTGTCATGCTGAACTAAATTTAATATTGTTTGAATAATGCAGATATCTCATTCAATATTTTGTAACTTTGTATTACAGTTTCTTTCATGTTGTTTAACATTGCATATGTATTTTTAACATTGAAATCCTTTGTGGAAAAGATTAAGTTGTTTAAATTCTTTGTGTGCTTAATTAATGTTAAATGTATGCAGTATCTCTTGATATGGTAATAACTTACTTTGTGTCAATAACTTTGCTTTGTGCTACAAGCATGGTAGACATCCTGTATTCATTCTTTTTAAAGAAAAGGAGGGATGTCATGTTCACAGAAAATGGTACCATCCGTTTTCTATGTGCGGCGGCTGAGACGCCAGGAGGAGGTAAACAATAGAGCGTACAGGACGCCCACCAAGCTTGGTAGCTACTAGTCATGTAATCATATTAAGTATTAAAGTCAGTAACCAAGTCATGACTTTACATCAACCTTACAACCAAGACTTCCTCAGTAACACACAAACACCACAGCACTGTTTGAGGATGGTTCCCCACTCCCCTCTAGGATTGTAGGGTTTGGGTTGTGGTTCTCTGATTCTTTTCTCTCTCCCTGCGCTCCTTCCTTGCGTCTGCTGCCCGCTTTCTTTCGTTCATTGTCATATCCCTCTGCAGGAATACTTTTCTGAACTTCTGTGCATTTGCTAGACCGCTCTTCCTTGCTAAAAGATCGTCTTTCATGTTCTCGCTCGTGAATACCACCTTTATCAATCGGTCTCTGTCCTTGTTGTACTTACCAAGCCTGAAAACCTTTTCAACATTTTGGTCAGTTCTCTCCATCCTTACCTCTTTAAGGATCTCGGTAACTATGTTTTTGTCCTTATCTCTCCGCTCCTTTGGGCTGCTCCCTGTTTGTACCTTAACGACTGATACTACTACTGCTCTTTTTCTCTCTATCAGCCGGCTCTTACATCTAGCTGTTCCAGAGAAGAAGCCACTTCCATGGCAACTTCCCTTACTGCAGACCTAGCTTCAAGGTTCTTTTTAAGTAACTCTGCAAATGAGGGTTGTATTGTAAGATTCCCCTCAACAGGAAAATTACCAACACCCTGAGGGATGGTTTGCGTTTGGAGCTGGGTGTGAGTGTGTGTGTGTGCGCGCACGCGCGCGCGTGCGTGCGTGCGTGCGTGCGTGTGTGTATGTGTGTGTGTGTGTGTGTGTGTGTGTGTGTGTGTGTGTGTGTGTGTGTGTGTGTGTGTACTCACCTAGTTGTGTTTGCGGGGATTGAGCTCTGGCTCTTTGGTCCCGCCTCTCAACCGTCAATCAACAGGTGTACAGATTCCTGAGCCTATTGGGCTCTATCATATCTACACTTGAAACTGTGTATGGAGTCAGCCTCCACCACATCACTTCATAATGCATTCCATTTGTCAACCACTCTCACACTAAAAAAGTTCTTTCTAATATCTCTGTGGCTCATTTGGGCACTCAGTTTCCACCTGTGTCCCCTTGTGCGTGTTCCCCTTGTGTTAAATAGACTGTCTTTATCTACCCTATCAATTCCCTTCAGAATCTTGAATGTGGTGATCATGTTCCCCCTAACTCTTCTGTCTTCCAGCGAAGTGAGGTTCAATTCCCATAGTCTCTCCTCGTAGCTCATACCTCTCAGCTCGGATACTAGTCTGGTGGCAAACCTTTGAACCTTTTCCAGTTTAGTCTTATCCTTGACTAGATATGGACTCCATGCTGGGGCTGCATACTCCAGGATTGGCCTGACATATGTGGTATACAAAGTTCTGAATGATTCTTTACACAAGTTTCTGAATGCCGTTCATATGTTGGCCAGCCTGGCATATGCCGCTGATGTTATCCGCTTGATATGTGCTACAGGAGACAGGTCTGGCGTGATATCAACCCCCAAGTCTTTTTCCTTCTCTGACTCCTGAAGAATTTCCACTCGCAGATGATACCTTGTATCTGGCCTACTGCTCCCTATGCCTATCTTCATTACATTACATTTGGTTGGGTTAAACTCTAACAACCATTTGTTCGACCATTCCTTCAGCTTGTCTAGGTCTTCGTGAAGCCTCAAACAGTCCTCTTCTGTTTTAATCCTTCTCATAATTTTAGCATTGTCCGCAAACATTGAGAGAAATGAATCGATACCCTCCGGGAGATCATTTACATATATCAGAAACAAGATAGGACTGAGTACAGAGCCCTGTGGGACTCCACTGGTGACTTCACGCCAATCGGAGGTCTCACCCCTCACCGTAACTCTTTGCTTCCTATTGCTTAGATACTCCCTTATCCACTGGAGTACCTTACCAGCTACACCTGCCTGTCTCTCCAGCTTATGTACCAGCCTCTTATGCGGTACTGTGTCAAAGGCTTTCCGACAATCCAAGAAAATGCAGTCCGCCCAGCCCTCTCTTTCTTGCTTAATCTTTGTCACCTGATCGTAAAATTCTATCAAGCCTGTAAAGCAAGATTTACCCGCCCTTAACCCATGTTGGCGATTTGTCACGAAGTCCCATCTCTCCAGATGTGTTACCAGGTTTTTTCTCACGATCTTCTCCATCACCTTGCATGGTATACAAGTCAAGGACACTGGCCTGTAGTTCAGTGCCTCTTGCCTGTCGCCCTTTTTGTATATTGGGACCACATTCGCCGTCTTCCATATTTCTGGTAGGTCTCCCATCTCCAGTGACTTACTATACACTATGGAGAGTGGCAAGCAAAGTGCCTCTGCACACTCTTTCAGTATCCATGGTGAGATCCCATCTGGACCAACAGCTTTTCTAACATCCAGATCCAGCAGGTTCCTCTTGACCCCCTCTCTCATAATTTCGAACTCTTCCAAGGCCACCTGGTTTACCTCCCTTTCTCTTAGCACAGTGACCTCACATTGTTCTATTGTGAAGACCTCCTGGAACCTCTTGTTGAGTTCTTCACACACCTCCCTGTCATTCTCAGTATACCCGTCCTCGCCTGTTCGAAGTTTCAATACCTGTTCTTTCACTGTTGTTTTCCTTCTGATGTGACTGTGTAGTAGCTTTGGTTCGGTCTGGTCACACACACACACTGTGTGTGTGTGTGTGTGTGTATGTGTGTGTGTGTGTATGTGTGTGTGTGTGTGTGTGTGTGTGTGTGTGTGTGTGTGTGTGTGTGTGTGTGTGTGTGTGTGTGTGTGTGTGTGTGTGTGTGTGTACTCACCTAGTTGTGTTTGCGGGGGTTGAGCTCTGGCTCTTTGGTCCCGCCTCTCAACCGTCAATCAACAGGTGTACAGATTCCTGAGACTATTGGGCTCTATCATATCTACACTTGAAACTGTGTATGGAGTCAGCCTCCACCACATCACTTCCTAATGCATTCCATTTGCCAACCACTCTGACACTAAAAAAGTTCTTTCTAATATCTCTGTGGCTCATTTGGGCACTCAGTTTCCACCTGTGTCCCCTTGTGCGTGTTCCCCTTGTGTTAAATAGACTGTCTTTATCTACCCTATCAATTCCCTTCAGAGTCTTGAATGTGGTGATCATGTCCCCCCTAACTCTTCTGTCTTCCAGCGAAGTGAGGTTTAATTCTCCTTCTGGTGTAACCAATGACTTGTCTACTAAAGGGACAAAGTCAACCAGAGAGATAAGGTGTCTGTTCTGTAGTCAAGAACATGCCACCTACCAACGCACTGTTTATCCTAACTTTAATACCAGGATTAAACGGTTACAAGAAATACACAGGTGCACCAAGTGCATGGGCTCTCATGATCTTAGTAAATGTGTAGTGCAACTACGTTCATGCAGTAGATGCAACAAAGGTATACATCATTATGCCTTATGTAGAAAAACTTCTACCCAATCCATGACAACTGGGGAGAATTCCACGAATTCTACCACAGTACAATATTGCAAGGTACATCAAGAAATAAATGTACTTGCTACTGAGTCAGGCAATAATACCACTCTGCCTACAGCTCAACTTAGATTAATTAACAGGAAATCTAGAGTTAACACTAGAGGTCTTTTTGATCAAGTATCACAGAAAACCTTCATTACACAACAATTAGTCGAGCAGTTAAAATTAAAACCTGCCAAAAGTGTGAGATTGAATATTTCTGGTTTCTTGACTAATAGTGGACCTCGTGAATACCAAGTAGTTAAGGTATTAGTGAGACTTGGATCTTCCACTAGACCAATACAAGCGGTAGTAGTAGACAAACTTCCTACAGACCTGCAGGTCACAGGGTTAGCTCGCACTGCGAAATATCTTAAACGAAACCGCATGAGGCTAGCAGACTACAAAATAAATTCTGACTGCCTCACTGATGTTGGAATACTTATAGGCGCTGACCATTATTATAAATTTATAACGAGATGCACCAGACAACACGGAATGAATTTGTTGTCATCTGCTGGAGGGAAGTTGCTTACTGGACCGGTGCTTTTCCAACAAAATCCAGCGTCAACCAACGAACAATCTAACAATACAATAGTGGCGTGACTAGGCTTGGAACAGTCACCCCTACATTTCAGAGAAATATCTGAAGATATTGAGTCTGATCCACCTGTATATCGTCTGTGGGATTTAGACACTTTAGGTATTATCCCTGAACAGCCAAGCCCTGATGATATGTGGACTTACCAGCAATATCTGGATACAGTTGTCTATAAAGATAAACAATACTGGGTGAGACTACCATGGAAGTTGAATCATCCACAACTTCCAGTTAATTATTTCATGGCAGCCTCACAATTACAGTCTCAATTAACACGACTGAAGAAGCAAACAGACAAACTGAACATGTATCATCAACTAATCCAACAACAACTCAACAGAAAATTTATCGAGGTTGTTGATAATGATGACCGAAAAATAGGTCACTATTTACCCCATCACGATGTGGTGAAAGATTCATTGACGACACCAATACGTATTGTCTTCAATTGTAGTGCTAAAGTGAAGCCAAACAGTGAGTCCTTGTATGGATGTCTCCAAACGGGAACTAGCCTAACACAAAGGCTACATGATGTGTTATTACGATTCCGTACTGTTATTTTTGCTTATACTGCTGATATCAGTAAAGCTTTCCTTAGAGTAGGTTTACAAAAGGAGGATTGTAATTACACCAAGTTTCTCTGGATTAAGGACCCATTGGATCCTAAAACTGATATCATAACTTATCGTTTTGCCTCAGTGCTATTCAGAGCGACTTCCTCCCCGTTTCTACTTCAAGCAACATTAGATACACATTTGAGGAAGTCAAATAGCTCTTATAAGGCAGAAATCAGTGACAACTTGTATGTCGATAATTTCCAGGGAACTACAAATGATCAATCCAATTTGGTAGAAATCTACCATGAGGCTAACCGTGAGCTGTTAGGAGCCAATATGCCACTACAATCATGGGCCTCAAATAATAAATCATTAAACCAGATAATCGAGAAAGAGTTTCCGGGTTATCAGGTACCTAATCAATTAAAAGTTCTGGGTGTGGAATGGAACACAAGTACTGACGAGATGAATGTCAAGTCAGTACAAACCGATAATTCATCCCTTACCATGAGAAAATTACTCTCGTATGTCAGTCAACCATTTGACCCTTTAGGCTTACTTAGTCCTATATTAATAAGGGGC
The DNA here is from genome assembly GCF_040958095.1 of Procambarus clarkii. Taxonomy (NCBI): domain Eukaryota; kingdom Metazoa; phylum Arthropoda; class Malacostraca; order Decapoda; family Cambaridae; genus Procambarus; species Procambarus clarkii. The sequence goes on along the minus strand of NC_091203.1, from coordinate 4,114,600 downwards.
AAACTCCTAATGCAGGAATGCTGGCAGAAGCATATGGGATGGGATGATCCGTTGCCAATTGAGTTGCAAGATAAATGGCAGATACTCACAACGGATTTCAATCAGTTAGGTGTTTTGAAATTTCCTCGTAATGCTTCAGGACAAAACTTGCCCACAAATTTGCACGTTTTTTGCGATGCCTCTGGCAAAGCGTATGGCGCTGCAGCCTACTTAGTCAATAGTGCAGAATCAATTTTGCTCACATCTAAAGCAAGAGTTGCTCCCATTAAGAAGAGATCTTTACCTCAAATGGAGTAACTGCATTGCTGGTGGGAGTAAGATTGGCTCATTGCCTAACCAAGACACTCAATAATATCCACTTTGGTGAAATCGTCGTGTGGTCAGACAATGAGGCAGTCTTACAATGGGTAAGAAACAACAACAATAAAACTCCCTACGTTATTAATCGTGTTAGGGAAATTCATGAATTATCTGCTGGATATAAATTCAGACATGTTCCCACTAAGGACAATCCTGTAGATTACTTATCTCGAGGATTGACACTAAAACAACTTATCAAGTCTTCGATGTGGTTTAATGGACCTTCATGGCTTGTTAGTGGTCAGTGGCCCAAACAAAAGCCACAAGTCATAGTGACCAATATCACTACTCCCATGAAAGAACCAGAACCTCATCGAATCTTAGTTATTAATCCTCACAATTATTCTAACTTGAGTAAGTTATTAAGAGTGACAGCACATGTGTTTGACTTTCTTGCTAAGATAGGAATCAGACATAAGTTTCCCAATCCTATCCTCTACTGGATCAAACATGCACAGCAAGAGACATATGGAAGTGAATATGAAAATCGTCCAGATAAATTGACCAAGTCTCTAGGTATCTGGTATGATGCCAACACTCATAATATATTAAGGTGTGGAGGACGTTTGCTTCATGCCAAAATTGATCTGGATACAAAGAATCCAATCCTTCTACCACGTCACCACATCATTACCAAACTTCTAGTTTTACATCACCATCAATATGGTACTTTGCATGCTGGAGTGTTAGACACTCTCACCGACCTTAGACAGAAATATTGGCTTCCTCAAGGTCGTCAAACAGTCAAATCAATTATTAAATTCTGTGTGATCTGCAAAAGATATGATGCTCGAGTGTGTCCTTACCCAGGACCTCCACCACTCCCTGAAGAAAGAGTAGTTCATCTTCGTCCCTTTGAGACCACTGGTATCGATTACACAGGAGCCTTACTTCTCACTGGCAATCCAGATAAGATACCAGTGAAAGCTTATATTTGCCTCTTCACGTGTGCTACCACACGAGGCGTACATCTAGAAGTGACTTCGGACATGAGTGCTGAAGCCTTCATCCAAGCTTTTCATAGATTTGCAGCTCGCAGATCCTGTCCCAAACTAATGATATCGGACAATGGTTCAAATTTTGTAGCAGGAGAAGCCTGTCTGCGAGAGGTATGGAATCATCCAGAAGTGCAGTCAGTCCTGCAGAGACGACAATGCCACTGGAAATATATTGCTCCCAGAGCCCCCTGGCAAGGTGGGTTCTACGAACGTATGAT